>NC_056379.1:0-17381 GCF_016432865.1 Antechinus flavipes | reverse complement strand
ATAGATTTTCTTTGAAAAAAATTTTTTGAAAAAAAAAGAAATTTTAGATTTATATGCTATGTCAGTATTAAATGTTTTTTCCTTTTTTTTTTTTTTTTTTTTTTCCATACAAGTAAAAGTTTTATAACGCTTTGTTAAGAAAGCTATCATTTTGTATTGTTGTAACACCTATTGAGTTTTAGAATGTTGTATACGTTTTTGTGCTCTTTTGTATGTCTTGTGCTCTTTTGTATGTCTTGTGCTCTTTTGTATGTCTTGTGCTCTTTTGTATGTCTTGTGCTCTTTTGTATGTCTTGTGCTCTTTTGTATGTCTTGTGCTCTTTTGTATGTCTTGTGCTCTTTTGTATGTCTTGTGCTCTTTTGTATGTCTTGTGCTCTTTTGTATGTCTTGTGCTCTTTTGTATGTCTTGTAGTATTTATAATAATTTATATTGGTAGATAGTGTTTAGTCTGTTAATTCAAGTGCAGTACCTATTTACATGTGTTAGAACCTATTTCTCCGCGGTATTTATACCATACTAAAGGCCTATCCTCCGGTTTTGGGGTTTGACGGAAGCGATAAAATTTAGTAAGGGGGGTAGGGGGGTTTAGTGGTAAAAAACTTTTAAATAAATTATTATAAATTATATGAGTTTACGCACGCACGCACACACACACATACACACACATACACACACTTACACACACACACACACACATACACACATACACACACATACACACACATACACACATACACACACATACACACATACACACACATACACACATACACACACATACACACACATACGTACACACACATACACATACCTCTGAGCGCTGTTTTGTTACAATTTGTGCCGGGGGGGGGAAATATAGATGCATAGTCTATTGAGGTAATAATAATATAATAATATAATAATATGTCTATCGATCATTGATTAATATATCTATAATATAATTGATTAATCAACTTTAATTTAATATCTAATCAACAATATGTTTGTATGATTCTGTTTAATACTATGTCTTACTATCATTCACTTAGTATACCACATGGAAATAATCGCGTGCGCTACGATCATCCTCACTTGATGTCGGGTTGAAATGTCGTTGGATCTTGTTATGTAAGTCTGCTCTATTTAATGGCGTCCCCCAGGCTCCCGCCCTGGTGATAAACCACCCCCAAATAAAAACCTACCTTATGCCGTTGCAATCACTGGAGATGCCGCGATATGAGGCCAAACCGCATTGTTACCATCACATATGCCTCTACGAAAAGCATGGTTGAGCTGAAATAGGAACGAATGGGCCTGAAGTAGCAACCAGTAGCCAGTCAGAGGGATTAAGGTTCGTCCGCAGTTAATGGGCTTGCTCTGAAGGATGTTGTATCTTCCGATGGCGGGTTGCTGATCTCTCGTGAGAGGTGGATTAAGGTACCCCTAAAGTTGATGATACGCTAGAGGAAATAGCTTGATCGGTCGTGAATCATGGATGTAATGTCTATGTACGTCAACATAATATGTCTTATGTACTATATACATATTATGTCTTATGTACTATATGAATATTTATTGGTAATGATATGCATGTAATTAATGATTTATAGCAATATTTATATTAATGTCTTTAGTAATACTTATTTATATGTACATAATTATATGATAGTGTAATATAAATGTATGCTCTATATACATAAATATTTAATATTACATTATATGTTAGTTACGTGCTTATAAGATAGAGGATTAGAAGTTAATGTTCTCTAAATAAGTATGTCTTGTAACATTATTATAATGTAATATATCTTTTGAAAAAATTTTTCTTTTTAACAAAAAAAAATTTAATACTGACATAGCATATAAATTGAAAAATAAAAGAGGAAGCAAAGGGTTTTTTAATAAGTGCAGGAAGTAGTTTAAATAGAATATCGGCTTTGGGTGTTGATGGTGGGGCGTAGTGCCTTCTTCCTGATGGGTCCTAGGAAGGATTTTTACCTTCATAGCTGGCTTACAAGGCCAGTATTTTGGTTAAATTACTTGGACTCTTCATTTAGGTTTTAATATATAATTTTCAAATAAGCCTGCAAGAGGCATTAGGACTAGAATTAGGAGGAAATAGAGTATAGAGGCTAGTTGACCAATAATAATGAAGGGTTGCTCTACGGGTTGTCCTCCGATTCATGTGAGAGTAATAAGGTTGGCGGTGAGAATTCAGAATAGGGTTTGTGAAACTGGTCGAAATATCATGCTTCGTTGGTTTGCTGTATGGAGGAATGGGATGATTAGGAGAATTAAGATGGAGGCTAGGAGGGCCAATACACCACCTAATTTGTTTGGAATTGATCGGAGAATTGCGTAGGCGAATAAGAAATATCATTCTGGTTTAATGTGTGGTGGAGTATTAAGTGGATTGGCTGGAGAAAAGTTGTCTGGGTCACCGAGTGAGTCGGGGGAAAATAGGGCTAGTAGGAGGAGGATGAGGAATAAGAATGCTAGGCCTAAGGCATCTTTAATGGTATAGTAAGGGTGGAAGGGAATTTTATCTGAGTCAGGGTTAATACCTGAGGGGTTGTTAGATCCTGTTTCGTGTAGAAAGAGGAGGTGAACGATGGCTAGAGCTACAATGATAAATGGAAGGATGAAGTGAAATGCGAAGAATCGGGTTAGTGTGGCCTTATCTACTGCGAAACCTCCTCAGATTCATTCGGCTAAGGTGGTTCCAATATAAGGGATAGCTGATAAGAGGTTAGTGATGACAGTGGCTCCTCAGAATGACATTTGGCCTCATGGGAGTACATACCCTACAAATGCTGTTGCTATTACAGTCAAAAGAAGAATAACTCCAATGTTTCATGTTTCTTTGTAAAGATATGACCCATAATAGATTCCCCGGCCTACATGAAGGAAAAGGCATATGAAGAATATTGAAGCTCCATTAGCATGGAGGTTGCGAATAAGTCATCCGTAGTTAACGTCTCGACAGATGTGGGCTACGGAGGAGAAGGCAGTAAGTGTATCAGAAGTGTAGTGTATTGCGAGAAAGAAGCCTGTTAGGATTTGGATAATTAAACAAACCCCTAGAAGGGATCCAAAGTTTCATCAGGCAGAGATGTTGGAAGGAGCAGGAAGGTCAATAAATGAGTGATTAATAATTTTTATTAATGGGTGAGTTTTACGTAGATTGATCATTAGTTTCTGTAGTTGAAATACAACAATGGTTTTTCATGCCATAGGTTATGGTTAGAGTCCATATTGAAACTACTATGGAAATGATAATAATTTTCTTATTGTCTTTGTTATTGATTTTTGGGTTTGTGGCATTTGCTTCTAAACCATCTCCTGTATACGGGGGTTTAAGTTTAGTGGCTAGTGGGGGTTTGGGTTGTGCAATCATTGTAAGTTTAAATAGTACCTTTTTAGGTTTGGTTGTGTTTTTGGTTTATTTAGGTGGTATGTTGGTGGTGTTTGGTTATACTGCAGCTATAGCTACTGAGGAGTATCCTGACAGTTGAGTAGGTAATTTGGTAGCTTTTGGTATATTATTATTAACTTTACTTATGGAAGTAATTTGATTTATAATGTCTGGGGAAGTTGAGGTTATTACAGCTATTGAATTATTTGATTCGGTGGGTAATTATTGTGTAGGGCAGGATTGGAATGGGGTATCTTTATTGTATGGTTGTGGGGGGTGAGCAATAGTACTGTTAGGGTGAATTTTGTTTATTACTATTTTAGTAGTTTTAGAAGTTATTCGAGGTCTTTAATTTATGATAAGTAGGATAATTGTCATAGAGATTATAAATGATATGAAATAAGATTTAATAAGCCCTTTTTGGGTGGAAGTAATGGTTGATGCTGCGGTGCTGTGAAGATCAGCTTGATTTTTAGGCCCTGTTTTTTCGTATCAGCTTATATCAATTAGTATGGTAGCAATGTGTTGGCCTATGTGGAGACTTGTTAGGGGGTTAAGTCGATGGAAAATGTGTGTGAAGTATCCTAATATATTTGAGAAGTTGTGTGAATGTATAAGAGGTTTTGTTGGTATTTTGTTTGTTAAAGTATTGAGCTCTATTGCTAATAAAATTCCAATTGCTGTGATTAGGAGAGCTGATAGTTTTGTTAAGGTTGGCATAGTTATAGGTACTATAGATGTAGGTGGAATATTTATTGTTAGTAGGAAACCTGCGAGAATGCTTCCTATTGCTAATCGTATAATTGGATTAATCAGGTTAGGGTTGTTTTCGTTTAATGGTGAGATAGGAAGAAATCGAGGTTCTTTTAGAAGGGCAAAGTGAATGACTCGTATGCTGTAGACGGCGGTGAGTATTGTAGCTACTATGGTTAAGCTTAATGCTCAGGAATTCACATAGGATGTATTTATGGCTTCGATGATTGAATCTTTTGAGTAAAATCCAGCAAGGAATGGAGTACCGGTGAGGGCAAGGCTGCCCAGTATGATAGCTGAAGAGGTAATTGGGAGGAGTATGTATAGTCCTCCTATTTTTCGAATATCTTGTTCATCATTGAGGCTGTGAATAATAGAGCCTGAACATAGAAAAAGCATTGCTTTGAAGAATGCGTGTGTGCAGATATGTAAGAATGCTAAGTGAGGCTGATTTAGGCCTAGTGTAACTATTATTAGGCCTAGTTGACTAGATGTGGAGAAGGCTACAATTTTTTTAATGTCATTTTGGGTGATAGCACAAATAGCGGTAAATAGGGTGGTTATACTTCCTAAACATAATATAGTAGTGAGGGCTATATGATTATTTTCTATAAGGGGATTAAATCGGATTAGGAGGAAGATGCCTGCAACAACTATGGTACTGGAATGAAGTAGTGCTGAGACGGGAGTAGGTCCTTCTATGGCAGATGGGAGTCAGGGGTGTAGTCCAAATTGGGCTGATTTTCCAGTTGCGGCAATAATAAGTCCTAGCAATGCTATAGTGTCTACATTTGTTAGGAAAATATGTTGAATGTCTCAGGAGTTGCTATTAATTATTAGTCATGCTATTGCTAGTATAAAACCAATATCTCCAATTCGATTATAAAGGATGGCTTGGAGAGCAGCGGTGTTTGCATCGGTTCGTCCATATCATCAGCCGATAAGCATAAAAGATATGATTCCTACTCCTTCTCATCCAATGAAAAGTTGGAAAAGATTATTTGCAGAGACAAGGATAATTATAGTTAGGAGAAAAATGATTAGATATTTAAAGAATCGGTGTATGTTAGGATCTGAATGCATATATCATGTTGAGAATTCTAGGATAGATCATGTAACATAGAAGGCAATAGGAATAAAAATAATAGAGAAATAATCAAGTTTGAAGCTTATTGAAAGGTTGAAAGTACTTATAGGAAATCATTGTCAGTTAGTAATTGTAGCTTCTTGGCCTAAATATATGAAGAGGAATAGTGGAAGAAGGCTGGTAAAAAAAGCTAGTTTGACTGTGTTTGTGCAAAGTGATGGGAAGTTGTTGGTTTTGTGTGGAAATAGAATATTATGGATTAAGGGGATAATAAGAATGATAATAGATATTAGGAATATAGTATTTATTACTTGATTAATTACTTTTATTTGGAATTGCACCAAAATTTTTGATTCCTAAGACCAATGGATTACTATTATCCTTTAAAAGTGAGAAAGCCATGAGGTTTAGTCATGGGATCAA
The DNA here is from genome assembly GCF_016432865.1 of Antechinus flavipes. Classification (NCBI taxonomy): domain Eukaryota; kingdom Metazoa; phylum Chordata; class Mammalia; order Dasyuromorphia; family Dasyuridae; genus Antechinus; species Antechinus flavipes. The sequence continues at coordinate 11,722 of NC_056379.1, read as the reverse complement.
GAGTTAGCAGTTCTTGTAACTTTCTCGGGCATATAAGGGGATTTGAACTCCTATATTTAGATTCACAATCTAATGTTTTGTTTAAACTATATTTGCAGTATGTGGGGCCGAGGATAAATTTGGGGCTAATTGAAAATATGATAAGGGGTAGAAGGTGTAATGTCATTAGTATATGTTCTCGGGTGAATGTTGGTTTGATGGGGCTTATGTGATGAGTAAATTTACCTCGCTGAGAGGTAATAAATATGTGAAGGGAATAAATTGCGGTAATAACCGTGTTAATACCTAGGAGAATAAGTGAGAAGTTAGATCAAGAGAAGGTGGTTATAATTACAATAAGTTCTCCTAAAAGATTAATTGAGGGGGGTTGTGCTAGGTTGGCAAGGCTTGCTAGTAACCATCAAGCACATATAAGAGGGAGAATTATTTGAAGTCCTCGGATAAGGATTAGGGTTCGACTGTGGATGCGTTCATAGTTGGTATTAGCTAAGCAGAATAATATTGAGGATGTTAATCCGTGGGCGATTATTAGTACGGTAGCTCCTATAAAGCTAAGGGGGGATTGTATGAGTGCTGCGATGATTACTAAGCCTATATGACTTACGGAAGAATAGGCAATGAGTGATTTAAGGTCTGTTTGTCGAAGGCAAATGGAGCTTGTTATAATTATACCTCAGAGCGATAAAATTATAAAAGGATAGCAAAGGGTTGTTGTTAGGGGTTCAGTGAAGGCTGTAATTCGTATAATACCATAACCTCCAAGTTTTAGTAGGATGGCAGCTAGAACTATAGACCCTGCAATAGGGGCTTCTACGTGTGCTTTGGGGAGTCAAAGATGTAGGCCATATAGTGGTATTTTTACTATGAATGCTATTATACAGGCGTATCAAAGTAGAGAGGAAGATATTGAGGTATCTAGGGTTGGTGAGGCTAGTGATATTGTTAATATGTGTAAAGAGCCTAGTTTATTATGTAAGTGAAGCAGGGCTACTAAAAGTGGTAGAGATCCAACTAAGGTGTAAAATAGAAAATACAGGCCTGCATTAAGTCGTTCGTTTTGGCTGCCTCAGCGTGTGATAATGATTAGAGTGGGAATTAGAGTTGTTTCGAATAGGATATAGAATATAATAAGTTCGGAGGAGGCGAATGCTATAATTAAGGAGAGTTGTAGGATAATGAGTATTGTTAAATAGGTTTTTTTTCGTGTTAAGGGTTCATGGGCTAGGTGATTTTGGCTAGCAATAATTATTAGTGGAAGGAGTCAGCATGATAATACTAATAGGGGGCCTGATAACGGGTCTAATGAAAAGGAGTTGTTATAATGGTAGCCTAAGTCTGAGTTGTGATAAAGGAGTGTTAAACTTCAGATACTAATTAGGAAGCTATGTGTTGTAGTGTTAAGTCATAGTCAGGGCTTTTTAGAATATCATGTTAGAGGTAGAAGTATGAATGTTGCTGTTAGGATTTTTAGCATTGTAATAGGTTTAGGTTTTGGACGTAATCATTACCATGAGTGGCAGAAATTTTGACTAATAAAGCAAGACCAATCCCTGCTTCACATGCTGAGAAGACTAAGAGGATTAGAGGGGTTATTGATAAGGAGAATATGTGAAAGTGGGTAATTAAGAGAGTTATAAGGATGAAAAGGGACAACATTATACCCTCCAGGCATAGGAGGGTAGATATTAGGTGTGATCGGTAGACTAGGACTCCTGTGAGTGCTAGGAAGAAAGCTACAGTCAGGTTTAGGTGAATTGGGAGCATAAGGTATTCATGGGGTAGAACCATGATTTATTGAGTCGAAATCAATTATCTTAATTAGATTAAAAACCTATTCAGTTCATTCGAGGCCTTTTTGGAATCATTCATATGCCAAGCCTCCTGTAAGTAGGATGATAAGAGCATAAGCCAATGCAAGTATTGTGTTGGTGGTTGATAGTTGGATGGCTCAGGGTAGGGGAAGGAGAAGAGCGATTTCGAGGTCAAATAAAAGGAATGTGATGGCTACTAGAAAGAATTTTATTGAAAATGGAAGGCGAGCAGATCCTAAGGGGTCAAAACCGCATTCATAGGGGCTGGATTTTTCTAAATATAGGTAGAGTTGGGGAAGTCAAAAGGCGATAAGGACTACAATGGTTGCTAGAATAGAGTTGGTAAGAAGGGCTAGGACTATATTAATTATTTTTCTCTGGTTTTACCCAGAACTTAATGATTGGAAATCAGTAGTACTAATTATACTAGAAAAATATGAGCCTCATCAGTAGATAGAAACATATAGGAATAGTCATACTACATCTACGAAATGTCAATATCAAGCGGCTGCTTCGAAGCCAAAATGGTGAGTGGATGTAAAATGGTAAAAGAGTTGTCGGAGTAAGCATACAATTAGAAATAATGAGCCAATGATTACGTGTAAGCCATGAAAGCCTGTTGCTACGAAGAATGTTGATCCGTAGATACCATCAGAGATGGTAAAAGGTGCTTCATAGTATTCTATAGCTTGAAGGATTGTAAAATATAAGCCAAGGCCAATAGTGGTTGCTAAGGCTTGGATTATTTGGTTACGGTTTCCTTCTATAAGACTATGGTGAGCTCATGTAATAGAAACACCTGAGGCTAAGAGGATTGCGGTATTAAGTAAAGGTACTTCTAATGGGTTAAGGGGGTTAATTCCTACTGGTGGCCAGCAGCCTCCTAGTTCTAAGGCTGGGGAAAGGCTTGAATGATAAAAAGCTCAGAAGAAACCTACAAAAAAGAAGACTTCTGATATGATGAATAGAACTATACCATAGCGTAGTCCTTTTTGTACTACCGGGGTATGGTGGCCCTGGTATGTTCCTTCTCGTACAACATCTCGTCATCATTGAAATATTGTTAGAAGGATAGAGGTAACTCCTATAAAAAGGAGAAGGGTAGAATGGAAGTGGAATCATATGATTATCCCAGAAGTTAGTAGGAATGCGGAAAGAGCCCCGGTAAGGGGTCATGGGCTAGGATTAACTATGTGATAAGCATGGGTTTGGTGGGTCATTAAGGTTCTTTATGTAGGTAGATAATGCTACTACTAAGAATTATCGTGTAAGTACAGGCTTACTAAAAGGGTAAATACGTAGGCTTGAATTAGGGCTACGGCTAATTCTAAGATTGTTAGCAGAAAGAGGATAATGAGTGTAACGGAGGATAGTAAAATATTAATGGATATAAGAGCTAAGGCGGCGGAGCCAATGAGATGAATTAAAAGGTGGCCAGCGGTGATGTTAGCAGTTAACCGTACTGCTAGGGCTAGCGGTTGAATAAGCAGGCTAATTGTTTCAATAATAATTAGCATGGGAATAAGAGGTGTTGGAGTACCTTGAGGTAGGAAGTGGGCAAGTGAGGCTTTTGGTTTATTACGAAAGCCTAGAATTACTGTTCCTATTCAAAGGGGAATTGCTATACTAATATTTATTGAAAGTTGTGTAGTAGGAGTAAATGAATAGGGTAGAAGGCCTAATAAATTAGTAGTAGCAATAAATAAAATAAGGGTTATGAGTATTAGGGCTCATGTACGACCGATATTATTGTGTATAGATATTATTTGTTTAGTAATGAGTCGGATAAGTCAGATTTGTAGAATTTGGATTCGGTTAGGAAGTCAACGTTTGGGTGTTGAAAAAATTAGGCATGGAAATAATATGATTACGGGGAGGGTTGAGAGACCTATAATAGTAGGGCAGACGAAAGGGGCAAATAGATTTTCGTTCATTTTTTCTCTCAGGGGAATGGAATTTCTGGGAGTTTGAGGATTTCTTCTGGTGGATAAATATAAATTATTTCGATACCGATGAGTTGAAGTTGGAATAAGCAGAAAATATTAATGATGGTTAAGCCGGCAACGTGAAATCAAGCTGATGTTTCTAATTGAGGCATACGCTTTGAGGGGTTGTTAAGCTCCATAAATACTTAAGTATTATAATAATTTCTCAAAGATGTTTGCATTATATGCGATCAGTTTTCAAAGTATTTTAGGGTTGATATTTCTAGTACAATAGGCATAAAGCTGTGGTTGGACCCACAGATTTCTGAGCATTGTCCATAATAAACCCCTGGGCGAGTTGATGTTAGGGTTGCTTGGTTTAAGCGGCCTGGGATGGCGTCCGCTTTTAGACCTAATGAAGGAACTGCCCATGCATGAATTACGTCTTCTGATGAAATTAATACTCGAATTGGAAGTTCTATGGGAAGAACTACTCGATTATCAACTTCTAGAAGTCGAAATTGCCCAGGGGTCAAATCCTGGGTAGGAATTATATATGAATCGAATGAGAGGTCTTCATAGTCAGTATATTCATAGCTTCAATATCATTGATGGCCCATGGCTTTAACTGTAAGGTAAGGGTTGAAGATCTCATCCATCATATAAAGGATGCGTAATGAAGGTAGTGCAATTAGGACAAGGATGACTGCGGGTATAATAGTTCAAATAGTTTCAACTTCTTGGGCGTCTATAGTACTAGTATGAGTTAGTTTTGTTGTAAGTATAAGAATTAGTACGTAGAGCACTAGGGAGCTAATCAAGAAGACAATTATTAATGTGTGATCATGAAAATATATAAGTTCTTCTATAATAGGAGATGTAGCATCTTGAAAGCCCAGTTGTATAGGATAAGGCATGATAAGATATACAGGGCTTAAACCTATAATTTAACTATGGCAAAGTTATGTAATTGTTGTTACTAATATCTTTTTGAGAAAGTCATAATGGTTATGGGGTTGACTTGAAATCAACTTTTTGGGGGTTCGATTCCTTCCTTTCTTGTATTAGGATTTGATAAATACTGGTTGTTCGAATGTGTGATATGGAGGAGGGCATCCGTAGAGTCATTCAATATTAGTGGTAGTTAGTTCTACAGAGGAAACTTCTCGTTTGGATGCAAAAGCTTCTCAGATAATGAAAATTATTAGAATAACGGCTATAAGTGAAATAAATGAACCAATTGAAGACAATACATTTCATGTTGTGTAGGCGTCTGGATAATCTGAATATCGTCGTGGTATTCCTGAAAGGCCTAGGAAATGTTGTGGGAAAAAAGTTATGTTAACTCCTACAAATATAATGGAGAAGTGGATTTTTGCTCATATATCGTTTAGTATATAACCTGTAAAAAGTGGAAATCAATGAACAAAGCCTCCTATGATTGCAAAAACAGCTCCTATAGATAAGACGTAATGGAAATGGGCTACAACATAGTATGTGTCATGGAGAACAATGTCTAGAGATGAATTAGCAAGTACAATTCCAGTTAATCCTCCAATTGTAAATAGGAAAATGAAACCTAAGGCTCATAACATGGCTGGGGATCATTTAATATTCCCTCCGTGGAGTGTGGCCAGTCAACTAAATACTTTAACTCCAGTGGGAATTGCGATAATTATTGTAGCTGATGTGAAATATGCTCGTGTGTCTACATCTAGGCCTACAGTAAATATATGATGGGCCCATACGATAAATCCTAAAAAGCCAATGGATATTATTGCTCAGACTATTCCTATATAACCAAAAGGTTCTTTTTTGCCTGCGTAATATGTAACAATATGGGAAATAATTCCAAAGCCTGGAAGGATTAAGATGTATACTTCCGGGTGACCAAAAAATCAGAATAGATGTTGATATAGAATAGGATCTCCACCTCCGGCTGGGTCAAAAAAAGTTGTATTTAAGTTTCGATCTGTAAGTAATATAGTAATGCCGGCAGCTAATACAGGTAAAGATAATAGAAGTAAAACTGCTGTGATTATTACAGATCATACAAATAATGGTGTTTGATATTGTGATATTGCAGGTGGTTTTATATTAATAATAGTAGTAATGAAATTAATAGCTCCTAGAATAGATGAAATTCCTGCTAAGTGAAGTGAAAAGATAGCTAAATCTACGGAAGCTCCTGCATGGGCGAGATTACCTGCTAGAGGAGGATAAACTGTTCATCCTGTTCCAGCACCTGCTTCAACTGTTGAGGATGCTAGAAGGAGTAGGAATGAAGGTGGAAGAAGTCAGAAGCTTATATTATTTATTCGGGGGAAGGCTATATCAGGGGCTCCAATTATAAGTGGTACTAGTCAGTTACCAAAACCTCCAATTATAATTGGTATTACCATAAAGAAGATTATTACGAAAGCATGGGCGGTAACAATCACATTGTAAATTTGATCGTCACCGATAAGAGTCCCAGGCTGACCAAGTTCTGCTCGAATGAGGAGACTTAGGGCTGTTCCAATTATGCCTGCTCAAGCTCCGAATAATAAGTATAAAGTTCCGATATCTTTGTGGTTAGTAGAAAAAAGTCATCGAGTAATGAACATAGGTAAAATGGCTGAGGTTAAGCATTGAACTGTAAATTCAAAGACAGAGATTAATTATCTCTTTTTACCAGGATGTAAATTGAAGCCAAAAGTTAAGGCGCTTAGCTGTTAACTAAGAACTAGTGGGATAAATACCCTCCAATTTAGGAGCAGATGTTGAGTGCCTTTAGGATAGTCTTTTGTCTTTATCATAAGATAAATATATATATATAGGTATAATCAAAGGCTAGGTGTTTTGACACCTGCTTAAGGCTTTGAAGGCCTTTGGTCTGATTTGATCCTAAGCCTTTGAGTTGGCTCTGAAGTATATATTACGTTGAATTGCAAATTCAAAGATGCAGTTTAAGTGCTGCCGGGGTCTTTAGAGAGCTTAGCTTAATTAAAGTGCTTGATTTGCGTTCGAGTGATGCAAGGTAAAGTCTTGTAGTTCTTAATTATGATAATGTAATAAATAAAGGTGTGAGGGGTAGTAGTATAGAGGAGATAATTGTAGCTGTTGGAATTAGTATAGTAGGTCGAATTGAGTTGTGATATCATTGTATTTTAGAATTATTGGTAGATGGAAATATAGTAAGGCTGGATGCATAGATAATTCGTATATAGAAAAATAGGTTTAATAGGGCGGTTAAGGCTATTGTTATAGCTACAATAAAGTTACCGTTTGCAATTAGTTCTTGTAAGATTAATCATTTGGGTATAAAGCCGGTGAGGGGAGGAAGGCCACCTAGGGATAATAGTGTGAGGAGAATAATGACGGTTGTAGGAGCGGATTTATTTCATAGGCTACCTAGGGATTTGATTTTAGTGATGTTCGATAGGTTGAGGGTTATAAACGTGGTAATGGTGGCTATAATATAAATAGTAAGATTAAGAATAGTTATAGTTGGATTAATGTGAACAACAATCGCTATTCAACCTATATGCGCAATGGATGAATAGGCTAAGATCTTTCGTAGGTGGGTTTGGTTTAGTCCTCCTCACCCACCTAGAATAGCAGATAAGATTGCGAAGATAATTAGAATTTTTATGTTTAAGCAAGGGGCAATTTGGTATAAGATGGTAGTGGGGGCAATTTTTTGTCAAGTAAGTAGAATTATTCCTGTTAATAATGGGATTCCTTGTGTTACTTCTGGAACTCAGAAGTGAAAAGGTGCAAGGCCTAGTTTAATAGATAAGGCTAAAGTTATTAAAATAGAGGCTCAATGGTCAGTAAGTTGGAATAGGGTTCATTGGTTTGTTGATCATGCATTGCAAATGATAGCAAATATTATTATTATAGAGGCGGTAGCTTGGGTTAGAAAATATTTTGTGGCAGCTTCTGTAGCTCGGGGGTTATTAGGTGCAGTTATTAGTGGGATAATTGCTAATGTATTGATTTCTAATCCTATTCAGGCAGTGAATCAGTGATTGCTAAATAGTGTCAAGCAAGTTCCGATGAAGAGACTAAATGTTAGGATAATAAGAACGTAAGGAGACATTAGTATGGGAAGGGTGTGAACCAACATTTTCGGGGTATGGGCCCGATAGCTTGTTTAGCTGACCTTACTAGGATGTAGTGTAATGGGAGCACAAAGAGTTTTGAGTTCTTCGGTGCAGGTTCGAGTCCTGTTATCCTAGAAATAAGGGGGCTCGCACCCCTATTTTTTACCCTATCAAGATAACTCTATTCTCAGACATATTTCTATTATATTTGTGGAGGGATGCACGATAAAGCGATGGGGAGGGAGATAAATCATAAGCATAAGGCTAATGTTATAGGTAAAAAGTTTTTTCATAAAAGGTGTATGAGTTGGTCATAACGAAAGCGGGGGTATGAGGCTCGAACTCATAGGAAGGCTATGGTAAGGAGGAGTGTTTTTAGTATGAAGGAGATAGTATTAATATGGGTAAGGTTGGGAGTTAGACAGGGTCCTAGAAACAGGATGGTTGTAATAGCATTTATAGCAATAATGTTTGCGTATTCAGCTAGAAAAAATATAGCAAAAGGGCCAGCGGCATATTCTACATTAAAGCCTGATACTAGTTCGGATTCCCCTTCTGTTAAATCAAAAGGTGCTCGATTAGTCTCTGCTAGTGTTGAAATATATCATATCATAGCTAAAGGTCATGTTGTAAAGATAAGTCATCCGTTTTCTTGAGTGATAGAAAGCGTTTTTAGGGTAAATGAACCATTAATAAGTATAATTGAGAGAAGAATAATAGCTAAGGAAACTTCGTATGAGATTGTTTGTGCTACTGCTCGTAGAGCTCCGATTAGGGCATATTTTGAATTGGATGCTCAGCCTGATCATAAAATTGAGTAGACAGACAAGCCTGACAGGGAAAGAACAAAGATGAGACCTAGATTAAGATCTAGAAGTGTATTAGGTATGGGTAGTGGTGTTCAGATTGTTAGGGCAATTGACAAGGCTAGGATAGGTGCAATAATAAATATTGAAATTGAGGAAGTTAAAGGGCGAAGGGGCTCTTTAGTGAATAGTTTCACTGCATCTGCAAATGGTTGTAAAAGTCCATAGGGTCCTACGATGTTTGGGCCTTTTCGGAATTGTATATAGCCTAGTACTTTTCGTTCAAGAAGCGTTAGAAAAGCTACTGCTAGAAGAATTGGAATAATATAAAGGAAAAGGTTAAGTATAAACATTTGTTAAGAAGAGGATTTGAACCTCTGACGGTAAAGGCTTAAACTTTATGCAATTACGGACTCTGCCACCTTAACAACCCTATTCTAGGGCAGGGTTTTATTGAAACTGTACATTAAGATGAATTCATATATTGATTCTAGGGCTTATATAGGACGTTGGCCCTATTTCTCTTGTCCTTTCGTACTGGGAGAAATAAAGTTACAGATAGAAACCGACCTGGATTTCTCCGGTCTGAACTCAGATCACGTAGGACTTTAATCGTTGAACAAACGAACCATTAATAGCGGCTGCACCATTGGGATGTCCTGATCCAACATCGAGGTCGTAAACCCTAATTTTCGATATGGGCTCTCAAATAGGATTGCGCTGTTATCCCTGGGGTAACTTGTTCCGTTGATCAAAAAATGGGTCAATTACTGGTATTAATACACTTAGATTGGTTAATCTTAGTTATAATCATTCGGAGGTTATTTTGTACTCCGAGGTCACCCCAACCAAAGACTATAACTCAGAGGCTTATACGGTTTATTCCGGTGGATTGGTGAATGTATGTGTTGAGTTATTAGACTTAAGCTCCACAGGGTCTTCTCGTCTTGTATATTTATTCCCGCCTCTGCACGGGAAGGTCAATTTCACTGATCAGAAATAAGAGACAGTCAAACCCTCGTTATGCCATTCATACTAGTCTCCAATTAAGAGACAAGTGATTATGCTACCTTTGCACGGTCAGGATACCGCGGCCGTTAAAGTCGTGACTCACCGGGCAGGCAGTGCCTCTAATACTGGTGAATGCTAGAGGTGATGTTTTTGGTAAACAGGCGGGGTTTTGTTTGCCGAGTTCCTTTTATTCCTTTTAATCTTTCCTTAATGCATGCCTGAGTTGGGTTAACAATATTGGTAATAAAATACTTGTATGTGATTATAGTTATCTAGTTGATTAAGTGTAAGCGGTTGTTCCGATCGTATTTATGCTTATGCAAGGAGAATCTATTCATGTTACTCATATTAGCATTATATCTTCTAAATAATAATAGAATTGTCCAATATTAGGTTAGGGGTTTTGATAAATTATTGGTATTAAATGACAAACTAGTTTGAGCTTTAACGCTTTCTTAATTGGTGGCTGCTTTTAGGCCTACAATGTTTTGTGTATTAATCATTACCCGCTAAATAAGTTTGTTTACATGTCAAAAGGGTTGTCCCCCTTTTGAATAACATTTAAATTTAAGTTAGGTTTATTAGTACTTAAGTTAAATTTAAAGTTGAACTAAAATTCGTTTTTTGGACAACCAGCTATCATTGAGTTCGATAGGCTTTTCACCCCTATTGTAAAATCATCTCACTATTTTGCTACATAGACGAGTTCGTTCTAACAACTGTTCTACAATAGCTCACTCAATTTCGGGAAGACGGGCTTTAATTCTTTTTGTCCGTGTAGACTGGCTAAATCATTATGCAAAAGGTAGAAGATTTAATCTTTGCTTTTTATTGCTTTACAGGATGGAATCTTTCAACGTTCCCTCACGGTACTCTCTCTATTGTGCCAAAGATTTATCTGTTCTATCACCTATACTAGGATAATTATATAAATGTTTTGAAAATTAATTTAAATAGTTATATTGGTTAAATTAATAGGACTAGACCTAGCTCAAAATGGTCAGGGTTAGCTGAAATCTTTTAGGTGTAAGCTAAATGCTTTGTTTAAGCTACATTTTGATTATCCAAGTGCACTTTCCAGTACACTTACCATGTTACGACTTTTCTCCTCTTTTTTGCGTATTCTTATTAGGTATAGGAAATTACTTTATCGAGGAGGGTGACGGGCGGTGTGTACGCACCCCATTGCCTATTTCAATTAAGCTCTCTATTCTTAATTTACTACTAAATCCTCCTTCATGTCTTTGTTTCAATAGACAATCCGTTATGTTCTAATATAGAAAATGTAGCCCATCGCTTCCCTTTCCATATGCTACACCTTGACCTAACGTTTTTATGGTTTCATGATCTTGCTCACTTTGGTTCCCTGTTGGGGTGAGCTGACGATGGCGGTATATAGACTGATAGCTAGGAAAGGTGAGGTGTATCGGGGTTTATCGATTATAGGACAGGCTCCTCTAGGAGGGTCTAGGGCACCGCCAAGTCCTTTGAGTTTTAAGCAGTGGCTTGTAGTTCTCTGGCGAATAGTCTTGTTATTAAACTACCTCGGTTTACGGCTAAGCATAGTGGGGTCTCTAATCCCAGTTTGTACCTTAGCTTTAGTGTCTTCAGCAATAGGTAAAGTCACGTAAGTTGCGTATTTTAATGACAACCTTGGCGTATTACAGCTAAATTGTTCTTTAACTTTATTTGAGATTTTAAACGCTTAAACACACTTTACGCCGTTCTTCTGTTAACTCGGGTTAATCGTATGACCGCGGTGGCTGGCACGAAATTTACCAACCCTTTTTATTATGATTTAGTCAAACTTTCGTTTATAGCTCAATGTTAGTCACTGCTGTAACCCGTGGGGGTGTGGTCAAACTAGGTGTTATGGGCTACTTTGGAAAAGTGTGCCTGATACCTGCTCCTTTAGACTCTGAAAAAAGTTAAAAGGGCATACTCACTGGGTCGCGGAAACTTGCATGTGTAGGTCTAATAAAAATTAACAGTAAGGCCAGGACCAAACCTTTGTGCTTGTGGGACTGATTAAAGCCCATCTAAGCATTTTCAGTGCTTTGCTTTGGATAAGCTACACAAAC
>NW_026262408.1:0-11909 GCF_016432865.1 Antechinus flavipes | reverse complement strand
GCTCAAGTCTTTGAAAAATCACTGCACTGCAAACCAGATGCATGGCTGTGTTACAGAAAGCTCCCCAGAGGGATATGTGAAGAAATGGGACAGTTAATTTATCCTTACTTAGGTCAGAAGGACCCTGGTTAAGTGATATCACAGTCAACTGGCTTTACTATTAGTCTCAGTGTGAAAAACATGTTGATCCTCGCTCTTCCGTTTTTTCCTCCCTCCTTTCTTTTTCTCATGTGGCTGCTAAAGACTGGGAGCTCAGTAGTGACAGCTCATTCAGGCCCTTAAATAGGGGGAAGTGAGGGAAAGGAGATGAAAGTTGAAAAAAGAAAATTGCTTGTTTTTTTATGGTATCATTCTTTATACCCAATCATGTATCTATTTTTTTAAATAGCCTTTTATTTGCAGGTTATATGTATGGATAATTTTACAGCATTGACAATTGCCAAACCTGTTGTTCCATTTTTTCCCCTTCTTCCCTCTACCTTCTCCCCAAGATGGCAGGATGACCAGTAGATATTAAATATATTAAAATATAAATTAGATACACAATAAGTATACATGACCAAACAATTATTTTGCTGTCATGTATCTATTTTGACCTTATTTTGATTTAGGGTATAAAATGCAGATCTATGTTGAGTTTCTGGCATACTGTTTTCCAGTTTTCCCAGCAATTTTTCACAAATAATGAGTTCTTATTTCATAAGCTGGAGTTTGAGGATTTATTAATTGTTAGATTGCTATAGGCTTTGATTATAGTATTTTGTGTGTATGATGTATTCTACAGATCTACCACACTATTTTTCAGCCAGTACCAAATGGTTTTGATGACTGCTGTTTTATAATATAATATTAGGTTGGTATTGTTAAGGCACCATCCTTTGTTGTTGTTGTTTTTTCATTAATTTCCTTGACATTATTGATCTTTTGTTCTGCCAGAAGAATTGTATTATATAGAAGTAGAAAAAAATAACAATGTCTTGGCAGATTGATGGGTATGGCATCAAACAAATAGGTAAATTTAGGCAAATTTTTCATTTTTATTATATTAGCTCCACTAATTCATGAACAATTGGTATTTTTTTCAATTGTTTATATCTGATTTTATTTGTGTGATTAATGTTTTATAATTGTGTTCATATAATTCTTGGATTTGTCTTGGCAGATATAGCCGCAAGTATTTTATTTCATCCACAATTATTTTAAATGGAATTTCTCTTTCTATCTCTTGCTGTTGGGCTTTGTCACTAACATATAGAAATGCTAATAATTTGTGTGGGTTTGTTTTATGTCTTGCAACTTTGCTAAACCTGTGAAATGTTTCCACTAAGTTTTTGATGATTTTCTAGGATTCTCTAAATATATCATTATATCAGCTGCAAAGAGTGATAGTTTTATTGCAAAGGAAATGAGAACTTTGCAAGAAAACTTGAAAAAGGAAACAAGGAAATTATCTGAAGAAAAGTTTTTAAAAACAGATTTAGTGAAATGGAAAAAGCATATAACTCCTTACAACATAGATTTTACAAAATGGAAAAAAGAAAACAACTTCCTGAAAAAATGGAATTTGTGAAATGGAAAAAGAAATCCGTAGAGCAAAATGACTGATTTAAAATTTCAATTGGCCAAATACAAAAAGAACTAAAATAGGTAACTGCAAAAAATAATTCACTAACAATCAGAAGTGAACAAATGGAAATGAATGACTCAATGAGACATCAAGAATCAGTCAAGAAAAAACAGAAGAAGAAGAAGAAGAAGAACAAGAACAAGAACAAGAACAACAAGAGGAAGATGTAAAATGTCTACTTGGAAAAACAACTGACTTGGAAAATACATATAAGAGAGACGATTTAAGGATTACTGGATTTCTTAAAAACCATGATGAAAAATGAAAAGCCTAAATATTCATTATTTTTCAGAAATCTTCACTGAAAACTTCCCTGATGTCCTAGTATCAGAAGGCAAAATAACCATTGAAAGAATTCACCAGTCAACTCCTGAAAGAGACCCAAAAATGAAAACATCAAGAAATATATTTCCAGAGTTATATGGAAAAATATTACAAACAGCCAGAAAGAAATAATTCAAACACTGAGGAGCCACAATCAAGATTACCCAGGCCCTAACAGCTGCCACCTTGAAGCATTGAAGAGCTTGAAATCTGATATTCTGAAAGACAAAATAACTTAAGAATGCAGTCAAGAATAAATTATCCAGATAAACTGATCATTTTCTTTTCAGAAAGAAGATGGACTTTCAATGATAAAGGTGAATTTCATTTATTTTTTGAGGAAAAGACTATAGCCGCACCAAAAAAAAAAAAAAATTGACCTCCAAATAAAGAACTTAAGAGAAGCATAAAAAGGTAAAAAGGAAATAACTATTGAGAACTAGATTACTGTCATAATTTTTTTTTTAAAAAGTAGAGGTGAAAAGGGGATTGTATTGGAAAAAGGGAAAATGGAGGTAAAATGAGGGAAATTACATCTCATGAAGAGGCAAAGAAGACCTATTTTAATTGAAAGAAAGAGGGGAGGGGGATGAGTATGGTGTGAATTTTAGTCTCACCAGATTTGGCTCAAAGAGAGAATATTAGACATATTTGGTTTCACAGAGAAATATGTCACCTTATAAGGATGTAGAAGGGAAAAGGGAAAAGGAAAGTGGGAGGCTAATAGAAGAGAAAACAAAAATGGTAAGGAAACAATATGACAAAGGGTTAGGGGCTTTGAGGGTTGCTTGATGGAAGTGAAGATTATTTTGTTTATAATCAAAAGGGAAAAGGGAAAGTGGGGAAGGAAAGACAAAAGTATAATTTGAGGTAAGTAAGATGGCAGGGAATACAAAATTAATCATTTTAATTGTGAATGTGAATGGGGTGAACTCTCCCATAAAAGGAAGCAGCAGACTGGATTCAAAGCCAGAATCCTACAAATGGTTGTTTACAAGAAACACATTTAAAGTAGAATGATATATACAGAGTAAAGATAAAAGGCTGGAGCAAAATCTATTATCCTTCAGGCAAAGTAAAAAAAAAAAAAAAAAAAAAAAAAAGTGGGGTTGTGATCCTGATCTCAGGTCAAGCAAAAGTAAAAATAAATTTTCTAGAGGACTGAAACACCAAAAAGACATGCTTGAATCAGAAAACCTAGCATTTAAGGCTAGTTACCTATTTGATGTGAGACAATGACTCTATTAGCATATGTTTGGATAAATGGCTCTTCTCACCATTGGTGCTGGCTCAATGTTTGGGGTTAAGATAATGATAGGCAAGAATTGGAGGGCAGAGGGAGAGGGGCCAGAGATGTACTTGGCAGCAGGACAAAGAGGAGAGAGGCTGGTGACTCAGGACTCCTGAATCAGAGAGATCTTTGACAAGCTGCATGGCAGTTTGCCTGCTTCCTTCAGTTCTGTCCCTAAAAACAAAGACTTTAATTTATCTTTCCTTTGGCTGACCTCAAGGCTGAAAAAGTTATCAAACTGTGCATACCCTTTGATCCAGCAGTGTTACTATTGGGCTTATATCCCAAAGAAATTTTAAACAAGGGAAAAGATCCTATATGTGCCAAAATGTTTGTGGCAGCCCTCTTTGTATTGGCTAGAAACTGGAAACTGAGTGGATGCCCACCAATTGGAGAATGGCTGAATAAATTGTGGTATATAAATATTATGGAATATTATTGTTCTGTAAGAAATGATCAGCAGGATGATTTCAGAAAAGCCTAGAGAGACTTACTTGACCTGATACTGAGTGAAATGAGCAGGACCAAGAGATCATTATATACTTCAACAATAACATGTGATGATCAATTCTGATGGACATAGCTCTCTTTAACAATGAGATGAACCAAACTAATTCCATTTGTTTAATAATGAATAGAACCAGCTACACCCAGCTAAAGAACAACTGGGAAATGAGTGTGAACCACAACATAGCATTTCCAATCCTTCTGTTTTTCTCCACTTGCATTTTTTTTTATTTCCTTCATGTATTAATTGTACATTATTTCAAAGTCCAGTTCTTCTTTTGCAGCATAAAGACTGTATGGCTATGTATACACATATTATATTTAACATATACTTTAACATATTTAACATGTATTGGTCTACCTGCCATCCGGGGGAGGGGGTGAAAGGAAGGAGGGAAAAATTGGAACAAAAGGTTTTGCAATTGTCAATGCTGAAAACTTACCCATGCATATTTCTTGTAAATAAAAAGCTATAATAATAAATAAATGAGAAAGAAGTTGAGGAGGTAAACCAAAATTTAGAAAACTTGGGTATGATAGACCTTTGGAGAAAAATGAACAGAGACAGAAGGGAATTACCTTTTTTCTCAGTGCTACTTTGTACATACATAAAAATTGATCATGCATTGGGGCATAAAAACTTCAAAATCAAATGGAGAAAAACAGAAATAGTAAGTGCATCTTTTTCACATTACAATCCAATAAAAATTACACATAATAAAGGGTCAGGGGAAAATAGACCAAAAAAAGGCACTAACTAATCTAATCCAAAAGACAGAATGGATGAAATAACAAGTCATACACACAATATATAAATTCATTTAAGAGAATGAGAATAATGAGACAAAGTATCAAAATGTATTGGATGCAGCCAAAGCAGTTCTCTAGGAAATTTTTATAACTCCAGATATCTGCTTGTAAAGTGGGGACCAGCTCATATCTTCCTTTCGGGTTTCATTTGGAGTTGATTTGCTTTTAGGAACTTCAGGATTTGAAGTCTGTTCTTCTCTCTCTCCATCAAAGCTGTCTATGGTGAGAGTTGTTTTGAGGTTTTTTGTTTTTTTTTTTTTTTTTTTTTTGCTCATTTTAATGGCCTTTGGTCTTTTCTTAATGAAAAGGAGTGACAGCTCTTTAGTTTGCCCTGGAGCAGTTCTGCTGATTAACTTTCACTGCTGGATAATTGTGGCTAGGTCCCTTGTTCTTCTGGGACTCAGTGGTTTACAAGTTGTCTTTTGTAGCAAATCTGCCAAACCACCTGCTTACAACGAGGATAGAGTATCTTAAAAGGGCTCCAAAAGATTCCCAGGTATGTGGAAGCTGCAAAGCTCTAACTCCCTGCCCCAGCTCCTTGCCCCAGTCTCCCTGTGCTGCTGTCTGATCTTGGCAGACTGTTCCCCTGCCCATTTGAAAAGGACCTGTTCTGAAGTTCTTCCAAGGTATCTTCTTCAGGAAATGTGTTGTACTCTGAATATTTGTGGGTTCTTTGAATCCAAAACCAGTTTATAGTTTTAATCTGCTATTGGTTTGAGAAAAAGTCAAAGGAGATCACAAAAATTCATGTCTGCTCTCCACCATCATGGCTCTACTCCCTGAAAGTCAATGAAGAGGAAATTAGAGCAATAAATTAGGAACAATTTTGCCCAACTCTATGCCAATAAATCTGAAAATCTAAATGAAGTGGATGAATACTTTACATAAGTCTAAATTGCCTACCTTATCGGAGAAGGAAACAAATTACTTAAATAGTCCCATTTTAGAAAAAGAAATTGAACAAGCTACTAATCAACTCCCTAAAAAAAAAAAAAAACTCTAGGGCCAGATGCATTTATATATGAATTCTACTAAACATTTAAAGAACAATTAATTCCAATATTATAAAAACTCTTTGGAAAAATAAAGAAGGAAAGAAAAATTACCGCAAAAATGTATATATTAGTATGGCAGAAATTAGGTACTAGCTCACACCTAGCACTTTATACCAAAATAAAATCAAAATGGGTCCATAATTTAGACATGAAGAATGATACTATAAGCAAATTAAAAGAACAAAAGTTAGCCTACTTCTCAAATCTGTGCTAAAGGAAGAAATTTGTGGCCAAAGAAGAACTAGTGTACATTATGGAATGCAAAATGGATAATTTCAATTAAATTAAGTTGAAAGTTTATGTACAAATAAAACTAATGTGGAGAAGATTAGAAGGGAAGCAATAAACTGGGGGAAAAAAACTACATTGAAAAGTTCCAATAAAGGTCTCCCTTGCAAAATATATAGAGACAAATTCACGCCATTCTTCAATGATTAAATCATCAAAAGGTATAAACAGACAATTTTCACATGAAGAAATTAAAACCATCCTAGTCATATAAAAAATGCTCTAAATCATTACTGATCAGAGAAATGCAAATTAAGAGAACTCTGTGGTATCACTGCACAGCTCTCAGATTGGTAAAGATGCCCAGGAAAAGAAAATGATGAATGACAGGGGAGATGTGGTAAAACTTGTATAATAATACATTGTTGGTGGAGTTGTGAAATGATCCAACCATTTGGAGAGCAATTTGGAATTATGCCCAAAGGGCTATAAAATTTTGCATACCCTTTAATCCAGTAGTGTTTCTACTGGGGCCTGCATCCCAAAGAGATCATAAAAAAGGGAAATGCATCCACATGTCCACAAACTATCTATGCATGTTTTGAAAATAAAAAGCTTTATTAAAAAGTACAGTGCATGTGAATCAGAGAGAATACAGGATTCTTTGATCAGTACAAATGCAAATGAAATATAGTTTTATGCTGATACTAACAATACAAAGGGATTTTAGGATGCACTAAAGATTATTTATGGCCAAAGACCTATTGTGCATTTCACCTACTCAGTGTTGATGTAGCCACATTGATTCATGATAAAGGCACTTCCATAATGTGCTTAATAGTCCATCATCAATAAATTCTGCCATTTACCATTTACCTCAGGTCAAAATCAATATTTCCCTAAATGAAGTTTTGACTAAAAACAGGTTTTAAATGCTATTAGATCACTTCACATGGCAAAACATTTGGTGCTGATTCTATTCCAGCTGAGATTTATAAGCTGGGGGTCCATTGGTTATAAAAGCTGACTAAAATTTTCAGATAACATGGCAAAGGAGGTTATGATCCAAAAATTTAAGTGTATCTCCTTTGTCCATCTCAATAAGTGTAAAGGGAATAAATTGTTCTGTGATCATCAAAGAGTAGAAAATGTCTCTTAATCATTGCTGATGATATTCATGGCAGAGTTCTCCATAATAGGCTTACATAATAGGATCAGTAAGATCATCTATGTGAAAGGTAGTATGGCTTCAGTAGGAGACAAGGAATAGTCTATATGATGTTTGCTGCCCATTAACTCCAGGAAAAATTCCAGTAGAAGAACTGAGGTCTCTACACAATATGTGTAAATCTGGCTAAGGTATTTGATAACATCAGTCTTTATCAATCTTTTTTTTTTTTTATTTAAAGCTTTTTAATTTTCAAAACATATGCATGACATTTTTCAAAACTGACTCTTGCAAAACCTTGTGTTCTTAATTTTCCTCCTTGATCTCACTCCCTCCCCTAGATGGCAAATAATCCAATATATATTAAACATGTACAATTCTTCTATACATATTTCATCGATTATCATGCTGCAGAAGAAAAATCATATCAAAAAGGAAAAAAAATGAGAAAGTAAACAAAATGCAAGCAAACAACAAAAAAGTGAAAATGTTATGTTGAGATCCTCATTCAGTTCCCACAGTCCTCTCTGCTAGTATAGATTGCTCTCTTCATGACAAGATCATTGGAACTGGCCTGGATCATCTCATTGTTGAAAAGAGCCATGTCCATAAGAATTGATCTTCATATTATTTTGTTGCTGTGTACAGTAATCCCTTGGTTCTGCTCATTGTGTTTCATTATCATTTTATATACACTCATCCTTTGACTCTCTCCTAACATCCAGTCCTATATTAAAAACTTCTCATTGATTATTTTAATATGAATGGTCCATAAATATCTCAGACATAGAATGTCTAAATGTCTAAAATATTTTTCCGACATTCACTCCTCCTTTCAATTATTCCACTGAACTACTTGACATTTAGTACTTTCCATAATTTAGATCATTTCTATTTTTCAATTACTTCCCTTTATACACTCTGCAATCAGTCAAACAGATCTACTTGCTTTTGTTGGCTAAATACTCTCTCTTCTTTCCTTTGTATCTTTGTAATGGCTGTCATCAATGTTTTCAATACTTTCCATTCTAGTCTTTTACATCTTAGAATCCCTGCCTTCTTTCAAGACTTATTTAAAGTTCTACTTTCTGCAGAAGACTTCTCTAATTTTTAGGGCCATCTGTTCTAAAGTTAGCACACATTTATTTTCAAAATTGTGTTGTATGTACTTGTTTTATATATTGCTTTTCTATTCAGAATGCATAGCTCTGGAAAACAAGGACTATTTTCTTTTTGTCAATGAACTATCATCCATTATTAGAATGAGACATAATGAGCACATAATACATGTTTAATTATTAATTATGTATATGGGGAAGGTTAGAGATTTATACTAATATTTTAAAATTGAATTACTAGGAAACTAATGGTATATTCAAAAGTACTAGGAAATTTTGAAAGAGAGTTGACCTTGTTAAGTAGTTTGTATAGTGTTTCATTGGGTTTACTGTCTTTTAGTGTCTCTGGGGCATCAAGCTTGAAAAGTCCAATATTTATCTGATAATGTGAGTTTAGGAGTAAGACTTGAAAAGATAATCTGGGATTTGTCTGCATATGGTAGATAGTAACAAAGTCACTGAGTAAAAAAAAAAAATTATAGAGTAGTTCATATAGAATATACAACAAACTGCATTTCTTTAAAGTTTACAGTATGTTATAATCTAGTGATTATTTCCATAGTAGAATTATTAAAGTGATATGCATAGAAAAGAACATAATATGATTCTGAAATCATTTGACTAAACCTAATTATCTTCCTGAAGCCAAAATGTGATCATGTCAGTCCTCTACTCAATTAACTTCCAGTAGCTCACCATCACATCAAGAATCAAATATATAAAATCTTATCTTTGTTGTTCAAAGCCCTACATAACCTGTCCCTTAATCTTTGGAGGCATCTTATAGATATTATATTCCTATATGCTTTGAGCTATACCAATCTCTTTACAAATTGAATAAGTTAATTATTCACATACATTTATACTAGTACACTATCTATCTCAGAAGTTTTGAGGACTAATGAAAATCAAATGTAACTATATATCTTCTATGCACTTTAAAATTTTAGAGATTCACATAAATATAAGGTATTTCCTTATTCTCATATCTTTAAGCTATTAATATGGTTCTTGTGAGAGGGACAGGACCTTTAAATTCCCATCTCTAGTATTTTATTCATACTGTTCATGAATCTATTGGTACTTAAGAAAGGAAACTCCTTTTTATTTTTTTCATCTTTACAAAAAATTAATTTAGTCCAATAGTTTGCATTTTATTCAATTCTGATCCTTTTCACTGAAATGAAAAAAATGCTTAAGACTATTGCTTATCATTAAAATTTAAAGTCAAGCATTTTCCCATTCTATACATGGTGCCTATTCTTTTTAATTTCTAATAGATTTTTTTTCATTTAACTTTGTTGTTTGGTTGTTTATTTTAAATAAAATTTAAAATACAGATACAACTGGAAACTCCTTTAAAATATGTTATTAGAAATACATGTGGTATTTTAGAAATGTGCTTAAAGTTATATATGAATGTTATATATGTTATATATGAAAGAAACACTAATAGGAATAGCAATTGGCAAGAAATTTTCTATATTCAGAAGTCCATAACTCCTACTATTTAAAAGAATGAATATAGTTTTCACTTGCTTGAGGCAGCTTTTGTTTTTGTTTTTTTTAGACAATTCTTGTCCTTTGATAGTGTTTTAAAAGTCTGATAGATATTATTATTTTTATTCTTTTGCTATACAAATAAAATATTAATGAAAATAAAATTAACTCAAATCCCAGAAAAGAGCAATGCATTCTCAAGGGAAGACTGGCCTATTTTCTCCTCATCTTAGTAACCAGGCCATGTTCAAATAATTTAGACAGAGCAAGTTGTGAGAAGTCTTCTCATATTATCCTTTCACTTAATTGGAATAATCAGAAAAACTTATTACTGTGGCTAAGATATTCTGTTATACACTGGTCCAATTAATTTTTTTGTACTTTTCATTTATGGGACCTTATATTGGGAACATTTAATCTCTTGTCATTTTGTAAAAAAAAAAAATGCTATTCAGAAAAATAAATTATGTGTAAAGCAGTACATATGATTATACTCTTAACAATAGTGTAGCAGAGAGCACTTAAGAAAACCAAGATTCACATACTGCTTAGTATGTCCTTAGGCATGTCTCCTAAACAAATTCTCCTCCTAAATCTGTTGCCTATTTGAGCCTCTTTCTTCATTGATAAGCTATGAAAAATAATAATAGTACAAACTCATAACGTTGTTTTGTAAATCTTTATTGAAATAATGCATATAAAATGATGTGTAAATTGTTCAATTTGATAAATATGTGTGTGTGATGTTATGCTATACATAATACTTATAGATACATATTTATACAAGCATATATAAAACTATGTATGTTTATATAAACCTATGCACACATAAATATAAAGTTATAAAATTTGTAGATCATCTTAAATGTGTTTTCCCTTTTGATACATGTGTGTTTATGTGTGTGTATATGTGTGTATATATATATATGTATATATATATATACACATACATATATATAATATATATATAATAATATTATATGTATACACATGTGTGCATGTCACTGCTAATGCTATTAGATATCTTAAGTATGTAGTTAATGAATTAACATGAAATTAAGAATATTAACTTTACTTCTAATTGAGATACCAAAGAAAATTATTTAAAACATTTCTCAGTACATATAGAAAATCATTTGGGAGAAACAGTTCTATAAAAACCTAAAATCAGTAGCTAAAGTTTTCTTTTTAAAATTCAAAATTTAAAGTTATGGGCAGAAGAAATAGAATGTGGAAGTGGAAACAGGTTATGGTGGCTTTAAGGTTGGTCAGCACAACAGAATTCATTTTAGAAAAATAAAATTGCTATGTACATTTTTGAGGGTGACTTTAAATTTTTTTGAAAATTATTTCATTTCTTATAAGACATATTTTTCTATGTAAGCAAAGAATTAGAACCTTTCTTACCAGGTCGCCAAATATTCTTGAAGTTATATGATGAAGTTAGTTATATAAAACTAGTTGTGGTATAACCACAAAAGTATCGAGATTTTGTTTTTTCTCTGAAATAACATTTATTCACTAAGCACTGAAATAATATAAGGAGTTTTTAATTTTTTAGTTTAGATTTGTTTTTCAAGATCTCTTGGTCTATGATAGTTCTTTCTAAAATTTTAGGAAACCATGAATGATCATAGAACATGAAAATATATTTTTAAAAACCATATTAGGTTGCAATAACTGCTGAGCATCCTAAAAAATCTCAGATCCTTTGCTCATGGTTAAATAATACCTATAAGCAAAAGAAAGCATCTGTGGTGCTAATCATGTAATTTTATTTTAAATTTTCCTATCATGTGCTGTTTACTATCTGGGAAAAACAAATGTACATAAACAAAGGTTCTGAAACTACTGTTTCTAAGCTTCTTTTAATGCATCTCTGCTTACCTGCACAATTGTGTGCTTATATTTTATACAGGATTAAATATATTTGCACCATTTGAAGGCAGTTTTCTTATTTATAATATACAGCAACAAGACTCACTGTTGTCTAAAATTCTTGTCAACTATGAAACTGAATACTGCAGTGACCAATTCATTCTTAGTTGGACTTACCTAATTGACATATTTTATTGCTAAAATAATTTGGCTTCTTGCTTTTTTTTTTTTTTAACAATTAGGGTGCTTAATGATGCTACAAAGAAAAAATTGTTAATATTGTATATAGGCCTATAAGTTTGATTGTAAATGCATAAGTATCAAGAAATTATGGTAAGTAGACTGAAGCCCAAGATGATTAGGAAAAAAAAAAATTATTTTGTTTATACTTGAAGTGAAGCAA
>NW_026262407.1:0-11989 GCF_016432865.1 Antechinus flavipes | reverse complement strand
CCTTCAGATCACCCAAACCGGGCTAAGGTACTTAAAATTGGTGATTATTTCCACTTTGTCTGGCAGTTTCTATCTTCAGGAAAGTGAAGATTCTGTTTCCTTTAAATACACCTCTCAGAGATGAAACTTCTGCTCATAGTGCTCTCTCAAGAAATCTCTGATCAGTCACATGGGCCCCAGTCAGTTCTGGAGAGAATAATTTTTGGTCAGACTAGATCAAATCCTGATCTCAACCAATTATCCTCTCTACCCAGTGCCTCAGTCCTTCTGAACACTGTCCTAGTGGAAGAAATGCATCGGGACTGATGTGAGGTGGCGTGAAAAAGGAACTGCGCCGACCAGGGAAAGGTCTCAGAGGCTCTATCTAGGACCTTAGGTTTTTGTTTCAGGACATCACACGATCCCTATTCTCAGAGGATTGTAGCACAGAAAAGTCAGAGCCTAGCTCTAAATTTCAGGCAGTCACATGATCCCTGTTTGTAAAGGTCAGTAGGGGAGAAAAATCAGATCCTAGGCCAAAATTTCAGGCAGTTCATATGACCCAAACAACCTAGACAGTCGTGCTGGTCATTGGTCAGTGGTTGCTTCCTTTTCGGTCCATCCAATGAACCCCAGCCTTTTGCTAGTTAAGCCATTCCCTCTTTCCCACCTGGGGCCCCACACCAGGCTGCTCCCTTGGGGTGCTGGCACCTTTCCTTGCAAGGACTGAATCCATGCTTTCTGTGGGCATCTGGAGATGCCTCCAACTAGCCCCTTTGAGCCGGGGGGGGGGGGTCGCACACAGATTCCTGCTTCTTTCCTTTGTCCTGGTTTTTTGCCTCGGGATCGGATTTTTTCTTCCACAACCTGAGAAATGTGGTTAAATGGGTAAAAGAATTGTAATGATTTCATTTTGGTCACTTGCCGTCTGGAGAACATGAGATTAAGGGAGTGAAAGAGAAACATTGGCAACAAAGTCTGACAACAATGAATGTTGAAAACGATTTGGAAAAATACGAAATTTCAAGATGGAAAAGAAATTCTAAAATACTAGATGAAATCTTTCCAATGGAAGATCTCTTCTGAACTCTTCTCTCGTTTTCCTCCCTCCCCTTTTATCTCAATCTTTCCCTCTGTCTTCCCTTCTTCCCTCCCTCCCTCAGTTCATCTCCCTCCATGCTGCCTGTTCTTTCTCCTTCCTTCCTGCCCTATCTCCTGCCTCCCCTCACAATCAACCCTCGGTGGATATCTTTCCAGTCTTTTCCCGAGCTGCTGACGTGTCTTGTTCAATTCCATTTTTAACACATTCATATTTGAATTTCTTTCTTCCAAATTTTCCCTTTCATCTGAGGGTTTTTGAAATTTGGCACTATTATTCCTATGTCTTTTCCACAATGGATTTCGTTGAAGTGGTTGAAAATGGGGATTTTTTTTTCCTATTTCTACATTTTCTCCTCATTTATCATTCCAGGACAATATTCCCAAATTATTTCTTGCAAGGTTCTATTTTTGGTCACACTTTTCAGTAATCAAGTTATTCAGTTTTCTATTCTACTAATATTCTAACATGTTCTCCAGATCTGTCTTTTATGTTTCACATTCTTCTATTTGTTTCCAATGTTTACAATTGGTTTTGTTATTTCTTGATTGTTCTGCATTTCCCTGGCTTCCCATTACCAATCTTCAGTTTTCAAAGAATTCTTTTCATCTCGGGACTCCTTTCCTCCTTGGCAAGTTGGTTTCCTTTTTTTTTCCCCATATGCTTTTGGTTTTTCTTGGAGAGATTTTTTTTGGTTACATTTTCCTCTATTTGATTTGATTTTTTTAATTCTTTTTTTGAGTTCTTCTACACATTTTCTTTGGGGTTGCAGCCATTGCACATTACTCTTTGGAGTAAAAGCTTTTTTTACTGAAATGGCTTCCTCTGAAGATAAACTCTCGTTTTCCCTGTTCCCGTAATATATTTCAATGGTGGGATTCATCTTTGCAGATGCAATTTTTAAAAAACGAGATTAAGCACCTCTAACTGTAGTATGAGAGGAAGGTTCCTCAAGTTTCCCTTCAGTGTTTCCCTCTGACCAGTAATCCCCAAACTCCAAAAATAGGAACCCCAAAGCAAGAGCTCCCTCTCCTGCAAGGACTGGTAGCCAGCTGCATCCCTGGCCCACTGCCTCTGTACCCATTGGGGACTGGTTCCTTCTTCGAAGGTTTTTTTTTTGGTCCCACTTTTCAGGTAGTCCAGTTCTACATGGTTCTATTTTATTCTAATCTCTTCTCCAGATCTTTTATGTTTCACATTGTTCTATTTATTTCCAATATTTCCAATTTGTTTTATTTCTTGATTTTTCTGCATTTGCCTGGATTCCCATTGCCAATCTTCAATTTTCAAAGAATTATTTTTTCTTGAGATTCCTTTCCTCCTTTGCAAGTTGGTTTCCTTTTTTTCCCATAGGCTTTTGGTTTTTCTTGGATTTTTTTTTTTTGGTTACATTTTCCTCAATTTCATTTCATTTGTAAATTCTTTTTTGAGTAGTTCTACATATTTTCTCTTGGTTTGCAGCAATTGCACATTTCTCTTTGGGGTAAAAACTTTTTGACTTAAGTGTCCACCTCTGAAGATGAATTCTCCTTTTCCCTGTTCCCATAATATATTTCAATGGTGGGATTCTTCTTTGCTGATGCATTTTTTCAAAAAGAGGTTTAGCACATCTAATTGTGGTGTGGGCGAAAGTTCCTCAAGTTTCTCTTCAGTGTTTCCCTCTGACCAGGAACCCCAAACTCTCTGACCAGGAGCCCCAAAGCAAGCTCTCGCCTCTCCTGCAAGGACTGGCAGCCAACTGCATCCATGGCCCACTGTATCTGGACTCATTGGTTCCTTCTTGGAAGGTTCTGTTTGGGATCACCCTTTGCACATAGTCTAGTTCTACACTTTTATTCTATTCTAATCTGTTCTCCAGATCTTTTATGTTTCACATTCTATTTATTTCCTTTTTTTTTTTTGAAATTTTATTTAATAATTACTTTATATTGACACAATCCATGCCTGGGTAATTTTTTTTTACCACATTATCCCTTGCACTCGTTTCTGTTCAGATTTTTCCCCACATTCTATTTATTTCAATTTGCTTTGTTATTTCTTGATTTTTCTGCAATTCCCTGGCTTCCCATCGCCAATCTTCATTTTTCAAAGAATTATTTTCATTTTAGACTCCTTTCCTCATTGTAAGTTGGTTTCCTTTTTTCCCATAAGCTTTTTGAGGGGTTGGTTTTTTTTTTTTTTTTTTTTTTTGGACAGGTTTGTTTTTGGTTACATTTCGGTCCATTCCATTTGATTTTAAATTCTTTTTTAAGTTCTACATATTTTCTAAGTTACAGCCATTGCACATTACTCTTTGGGGTAAAAGCTTTTTTACTTAAGTGTCTGAAGATGAACTCTCCTTTTCCCTGTTCCCATAATATATTTCAATGGTGGGATTCTTCTTTGCAGAAACATTTTTGAGAAAAGAGATTAAGTACCTCTGTGGTGTGCCGGGAAGGTTCCTCAAGCTTCCCTTCACTGTTTCCTTGTGACCGGTAACTCCAAAACCCCCAAAACAGGAACCCCAGAGCAAGGGTTTCCCTCTCCTGCAAATACTGATAGCCAGCTGCAACCCTGCCCCACTGCCTCTGTACCCATTGGGGGCTGGTTCCTTCTTGGAAGTTTCTTTTTATGGTCACACTTTTCCGGGACTCAATTTCTATGCTTTTCTTTTTCTTCTAATCTGTTCTCCAGCTCTGTCTTTTAGCTTTCACATTGTTCTATTTATTTCCAATATTGCCAATTTGTTTGATTATTTCTTGATTTTCAGCATTTCCCTGGCATCCCTTTGCTGATCTAAATTTTTCAAAACATCATTTTCATCTTGAGATTCCTATCCTGGGTTGCAGATTTGTTTCCATTTTTTTTTTCCATATGATTTTGTTTTTCTTTGGAGTGATTTTTTTTTTTTACATTTTCCTCAATTTCCTTTGATTTTTACATTCTTTTTTGAGTTAGTTCTATTTATTGCCTTTTGGTTTGCAGCAATTGCACATTTCTTTTGAGGGTAAAAACTTTTTTGCTTCAATGTCCACCTCTGAAGATGAATTCTCCTTTTTCCTGTTCCCACTATATATCTGAATGGTGGGAGGCTTCTTTGCAAGTGCAATTTTGTAAACAAGAATGTTAAGCACCTCTAATTGTGGTGTGTGACAAAGTTCCTCAAGCTTCTGTTCAGTGTTTCCTTTTGAGCAGGAAGCCCAAAATCTCTGACCAGGAACCCCTAAAGCAAGAGGTCCCCTCTCCTACAAATCGTGGCAGCCAGCTGCATCCTTGCCCCACTGGCCCTGTACCCACTGCCGGCTGGTTCCTTCTTTCCAGGGCCAGGTCTTCAGGTAGTCAGTGGCACCGCTGGGCCCGGCTGCCATCCCACTCAGGCCAGCTTCACTCAGGCCTCCAGCTCTCAGACTTCAACTTGACTCTCAGAGAGTTTGGGAGATAAAACACTCTGTGCTTCTGCTGAGGCTCCAGCCCCTCCCAGCTAGACCAGGAGTCCCCACTTCTTCTGTGGATTTAGCCCCCACATGTTGCCCTCTTCAGACACGTTCACGTCCCAGAGGCTTTCTTCACTTTTTTGTTGGTCTGGAGGACCCCTGTGCTACCTCGAATTTTTGATTGAAAGGGGTCCCTTCACACACTTCTTCTCTTTGGGGGGGAGGGGGAAATGGGGAGAGCTGGAACTGGAGTCTAGGCTCCAAGCCCTCCCTACCGTCCTCCAGAGAATAAACTTCTCCAAAAGCCCCGAAAGCAACCTCGGTTTGTCTCTGGGCCTTGTCTCTGGGCGCTTGAAGAGGATTGCTCGCGGTCCGTCCTCGGAGTTGTTTTAGACTTGGCATCCAAGGCTGGCTGGACTTTGCCTCTCCTTTTCCAGAGCCCTTGCCTGCCTTTGGCGGGGGAAGAGGCTGGGCTCTCTTGTTGGCCTTGAGCATCTTTTGCTAGGGGCCAATTGAAGGAGGGCTCGTGGGGCATTTCCTGGCACGTGGTGCATTCTGTGGGAGGGGCTGGATGCACTTTCTTGCTGCTTGGATCACCAAAGGTCTTTTTGATCGAGATGACTCGCGTTTGTTCTTCCTCGGCTTCAGAATCGTCCCCTTGGTCCCATGTGGAAGAGGATTCCGAGGTGATCTCGGAGGAGGATGTCTCGGATCTTGTGTCCCTGTGGCTCTTGTCAGCCCAGGCCTGCATGACTTTCTCCAGGACCCTGGGCAAACCAGGAGGGAATAGTTCCTCCAGAAGCAGGGGAACTTCCAGCGAACTAGAAGGAGCCGCCAAAGCTGAACTTGGCCCCCAGGATGGGCCCGCTACCTCCTCCTCCTGCCTTGCTGAGGCGGCAGCCGGGATGCCGTTCTGGCCCTCCACATCCAGCACTTGCTCATCACTGCTTGAGGAGCAGGGAGTAACCCGATGAGGGGGACCTGGGAAAAGGGATTTGGCCTTCTGGAAAAAGCTCTTCTCCTCCGGGACCAAGTCTGTGAATGAAGAAGGGACCATATGAACAAAGGGGAAGGAATCGGCAAGCAGATTTGGGCGGGGGAAAGATAGGAGCGGCTCACGGTTTAGGATTTACCCCCAGGGATCCCTGGCCTTTGGAGGACAACCGGACCCTTGTCAGTGTGCTCTTGCATATGCTCTCCCTCGTTCACATACTGGGAGGAAGCCCAAGAGACAACTTCATTCCTTCCTATTTTTCTGGTAACCCTCTTGTTTGTACAGTTGTTTGTAGGGCTCACCGCCTTAGACTGGGAGCTCCTCCGACCAGAGCCCGGCTTGGGCCATTCTTTGCATCCCCCCAGTGCTTACTGTGGAGCTTGGCCCACAGCAGATAATGTGGATTGACTCTGGCCTCCATTCATTCTTCCCCCTTTCTCACTTTTCTAAACTCTGCACTGTCATTTCTCACATTCTCATTCAGTTGAGTTTTACTAATTAAAATGCAAAATTACTCTTAGAACTTCCAAAGTACAAAAGGGAAGATATTTTTGGCTTTTTATTGAATTTCTTGAATATTGTCCCCTAGTTACATTCACATTTTTTCCTTTTACATTTGTTTTTAAGATTTTTGCTTTCTAGCTTCTTTCCCGGATTCCCACCCACAATTAAGAAACCACATTTCAAACTAGGCCAACTTTTCCATCAAAGTTGTGAATAAAAACATACATCTCCCACCTTAATCAAAAAGAAACACCTCAAGAAAAATTAAGTGAAAAGTAGAGCCATCAAAAGAGAAATAGAGAAGGCTTCTCTCTGTATTCAGATATAATTATTCCTAATCTGTGAATCGATAGGATTTGTTTGTTTGTCTAAGTCCTTCAGAGGAGTTGTAGATGATTGTGCTACTGGGAAAAACCCAATCATTTTCAAATGGTCACCCCAGAATATTGCTGTCACTTCATATAGGGCATATTTCACCCTCTTCAAGGAAGACTTTGCAGGGTTTTTTTCCCCCTCTGAAAACATTCTGCTCATCATTTCCCAGAGAACAATGATATCTCATCAGAGAAATGGGTTTCAAAAATGGTTTTTCCATTTCCCGTTGATCATTGTATTTCCCCCCATTTATTCTCTTTCTTTTCAGTCTCTTTCCTCAAAAGTGTTTCATTACTGATCAATGACTTGCCCAAAATGACCTGTTCTTTTATCATCTTCCCCTTCCCATATTCCATTCCCCTCCTATTTTCCTGCAGACTAAGATAGAGTTCCATGGCCCTATTCAGTATTTATGGTGCCTCCTATTTGAACCAATACCACTAAGAATAAGGTTCACTCAACCAACTTCTCCTCTCCCTCTTCCATTCGATGAGAAAACTTTTTTCTAGCCTCTCTTTCTTATGGTAGATCATTTACACCATTCACTTCTCTTTTCCCCTCTTCCTGTACATTCCTATAGCAGTCCTTTCCATCATTTTTAAAAAAGATATTATCCCTTCCAATTCCACTCATACCCCTTACCCTCTGAGTGTGGATACTCCTTTTACCTCTCAGAATATTGATCATGTCCTAAGCAGTTGAAAGCATCCTCCTAGGTCGCAATGTTATCACATCAAGCTTAACCACTCCCAGGTGGATTGAACCTGCTTCAGTCTCTCACTTGAGCTCTCTTCCCAAATTCCCACATCATCTCTCTTGAACATTTTGTCCCATTTGCCCAACTGCACCAGAAGCTCCAAGTGTCCAAAAGAGAACCTGTTCTTTGTCCTGCACTCTCTGCCCTCTTCTGAAATTCCCTTTCCTGTCCACCAGGTGTGCCGGCTCAGGCAGCCACCACTCTTCCCTTTGCTTAGCCCACATAGGAGCCATCGAGTTAGGCATCTTTGAATTCCTTACTCAACCTGTTTTTTTTTCCGCAGAGGTCTTCTTTTCTTCCCTCACGGAGCTAGCAACCAGTTCACCCTGTTCCCCTGTCTCCTAACCTCTTCTGTTAACCTGATTGTTCCATTAGGATCATGCCTTGACACATTACTTTTCTATCCTCGAGATGGATCTGGCATATTCTTGTTTGTGAGCTTTTGGCCTTTCCTCTTAGAATGAATTTTGGGGTGTCTCTTCCTCCTTTAATATAGTGACTGATAAAAGAACAAGTATGACTACATGTTTGTTGATTAATTGATTCTCACCGTGGGGCAATATCTGAGTTTTCTTCCCCATGTTGAAGCCGAGGGAATTCCTGAGGGAAGAAAATGTCAACAAATTAACACTAAGCTTTGGTTCCAATAACTACCCCATCTTCCCAGCTAAAGGAGCAGCAAGCAGTACAAGAAAGCCCGGACAGCTCACTGGGCACAGCCCAGCTATGGCCTTTCATCATCCTATGTGTTTTTACAGTAGAGCCAGCCTCAACACAATTGATAAAAATCTTTTTTTTTTCCATTTTATCCAGTTTGATCCATTCCTAAAGGTCCCTTTCCCTGTTTCCCCCTTTCTCCATCCCTTCTTTCCTCTCTCCTCATCATTCAAAGGAATCCAAAGGCAGCAACTGAGAAACTCCCTTCTATGTCAATAGAAAAACAAGAGGATGGAACCTTGTAGGCAAAGTGTCTGTCAGTAGAAAGCAGAACCTGTAAAGTTCATTGGTTTGCTGTGGCGGGTAACTTCTATCACACTACCCAAAGCACAAAATTTCTGAGAATCATTCCAATTTTCTTTGATTTCACAACATCCTATGGACCTGTCAGGCTTACTGTCCATGGGCTCCCATCCCTGCTGCTGCTTTCCCCAAAGAGTTCTCTCCTATTTGTATTCTCAGATGCACAAGACCTAAGGCCAAAGTCCTAACTACAGTGTGGGCCTACCCTGGACTAACCTTTCTTAACCCTTTCAGTGTTTTGAAGCACACGACCTCTCTAAGAAGAAATGACAGATTGGCTCCCCAACTACAGGAGAAAGGGATTTTTTACACCTACATTGGATATCTCCAGGTACAATAAATAAACTTGCCCACCTCCTCTAATCAAAAGAAAATGGAAAACATATACATTTTGAGATTGCAAAGAATTTGTTTATGAATTTGAAATATGGTTTGGAGAAAGATGGAATAGTTGTCAGAGTGTCAATTGTCAGAACGAGGTGAAGAACTCCTCTCCTTTCCACCCAAGGGGATGCACACGGTTCAGCTTGATTCCCCAATGGATGGAATTGTTTGAATGCTCTAACAATGAGGATTTGGAGGCAGTCTTGAGGTCATCTCAAGGAGAAAAAGAAAGAGAGGAAGCACCTCTCTTCCATCCTTTCCACTGTCCTCAACAGCCTTTCCCAATATACCATCTCGTTGGATCCTTACAACCACCCAGTGAGGAAATGGAGGCAAGCAGGTGAAATGGTTTGCCTCAGCAACACTCAACTCTGTGTGAGGTTGAATTGGAAACACAGGTCCTCCTAAGCCCCAGGCCCATGTCTTTGTTCTACATAAGAACAGAGAAGCTTCTTCAGGATAACAACAAAAGCTATTTTCTTTGGAAGTGAGTCTCTGATGTTTGAGTTACCGCAACAGAGTCTACAGAAGAGGGTTCTCTCTTATGATCTCAGTTGTATCCTAGCTGCTCCCCCCATTGAGTACAGAGGAACCACCATCTTGTCCATCTCCTATTGCTGGTACAAGGTATGTCTCTCAGATCTCTAGAAACCACGACTTCCCACAAAATTACACACACCTCACCCCCCAAAAAAAATACCAACGACCTCATTCTTCCTTCTATACATATTTGGCTAACCCCATCCCCAGGATACTCTATATCATTTGTAAATCCTCCTACCTCTGAGAGCTTCTCGAAGATGCGAAAAACAAGGCAATCCCTTAGTGGGTGAGGAATCAGGATATGGAACGAACAGACACACACAAACAAAAACACACACACAAACACACACACACACACACACACACACACAGTCTCTCTCTTTCTCTCACTCTCCCTCCTTGCACTCTCTGTCTCACTCTGTCTCTATCACACTCTCTTCTATTTCTACTGTTTCTATTTCTATCTTTTCTCTAAATCTGTCTCTATCTATCGCTATCTTCTCTATATAACTATCAATTTTCTCTATCTCTAGCTCTATCTACTTTATATCTATCTCTATCTACACTATATCTAACTCTATCTTCTCTCTATCTCTATCTATTCTATATCTATCTGTATCTTCTCTATATCTATCTCTATCTACTCAATATCTATCTCTATCTTCTCTATCTCTAGCTCTATCTACTCTATATCTATCTCTATCTACTCTATATCTATCTCTATCTTGGCTATATCTATCTCTATTTCTCTATCTCTAGCTCTATCTCTAGCTTCCCTATATCTATCTCTATCTTCTCTATCTCTATCTCTATCTCTGTCTATATCTATCTCTATCTACTCTATCTCTATCTCTATCTTCTCTATCTCTATCTCTATCTCTGTCTATATCTATCTCTATCTTCTCTATCTCTATCTCTATCTACTCTATCTCTATCTCTATCTACTCTATCTCTATCTCTATCTACTCTCTATCTATCTCTATCTTCTCTCTATCTATTCCCCTTCTCCCTGTCCCAACCCTCTCCTTTCTTTCTCCCACAACAATCTTCCCTCCCACTCCCTCCCTCTCCCTCCCTTTCCCCACCGCCCTCCCCTCCCCTTCCCCGCCCCTCCCCCCTACTCCCTCTCTCCCTCTCTCGCTCCTACCACCTCTCTCCTTCTCTCGCTCCGACCACCTCTCTCCTTCTCTTCTCTCCTCTCCTTCTCCTTCTACCTCTCTCCTCCTCTCCTCCTTCCGCCTCTCTCCCACTCGCTCTCCCTGCCTCTGGCTCTGGCGCTCTCTCGCTCTCTCACTCGCTCTCGCTCTCTCTCGCTCTCTCACGCTCACTCTCTCTCCCGCACAGAGCACGGGCGCTTGAGATTCCTGCTCTTTTATCCTACTAACTCTTTGTGAGGTACTGATGACCTCACATGGAACCCTTTTTCTGTTCTATCACTTGCCTTCTTCCAATCTCCTCTGTCATTGGAAGGCTGGAATAGATGTGTAGAAACAGGAACCTTGTTGGTTACATAGTTTCATCAACCTATGCCCCTCTGCCTGTATTGGGTTTCAAACTTTATTTCCCCCTGATTCTCATTACATACATTGTCATCTTCCACCGAGAGTGTATCTTTACCAAAGATTCAAAAGAGCTCTCAACATTTAACTTTTTCAATCATTGTCTTTGTCTGACTGTCCATGAAAAAGGAAAAAAACAAAACTACATTTGTATCTGACGTGCAGAGAGAAGGGGGATAGGATATTCTTCTTTGTAAAACTTCTTTGATTCAGCTTTTGTTTCTTTTCTCTTTCTGGTTCAAATCCAGAACTGATATTTGGCTGTCTTTATTGTCAGGACAACAGAACTGACTTTTACCTCCTTCTCCTCTTCTCTATCTTCCCTAATATTCTTTACCTCCATTCATTCCCTGTTGTCAATCTTCCTTTCATTGATTTTTATTGAAGTTTTTTATTTCCAAAACATAAACGAGGATCATTTTTTCCACCTTGATCCTTGAAAAATCCTGCATTCCAATTATTCCCACCTTCCCCCCCTCACCTAGGTAGCATGCAATCCAATATGTGCTCAACATGGCTAAAATACATGTTCCATCCAAAATAGGCCTGCCAATTTATACAATTACATTGCTGCACAAGAAAAAGGAGATCAAAAAGTAAAACAAACTGGGAAGGAAAAATTTCAAGCAAATCAGATGAAAAAGTGTGAAAAGCCTATATTGTCATCTACCCTCAGTTCCCACAGTCCTCTCCCTGGGTAAGGTAACGCTCATCATCACAAGATCATTGGCATAGGCCTGAATCCCCTCATTGTTGAAGAGAGCCACTTCCATCACATTTGGTCCTCCTACAATCTTGTGTTGCCATGTACAGTGATCTCCTGCTTCTGCTCACTTCACTTAGCACCTTTTCCTACAAGTCTCTCCAGGCTTGTCTGCTACCACCCTGCTGGTCACCAAACTTCCTCTCACACCCTGGATAGAAAGTCTGCCTCTCTTGAAATCATCTTGTGGATTTGACTTAGCCAATTTGCCAAGGCACTGCTAGCTTTGTTGTGAAAGGGTTCATTTCAGGCTCTCTAATAATTCTCCTAATAGTCCTACAAATCAACTCGAAAATAAGATGGAAAAAGGGCTTGATCGAGTGGATAATTTTCTCTAAACTAAAAGTTTGTATCTGAAAAAACAAAAACAAAAAACAAAAACCCACACACCCCCAAGACGGATCTGGGTCAGGTTTGCACTTTAAAGCCTGGAGACCTGAGAGTATGCAGCTCTCAATTGGGACAGGTGAAAGAGAACAAAGAAAGAGGGCATCAGTCAAACAAAGTAACCGGAAAGGGAAGAGGACTCATTTTCTGGAATTCTATAAGTTTTGTTAGGCTTCTTGAAAGTATCTTGTGACTAAGCTTATTATCCTGAC
>NW_026262406.1:0-12008 GCF_016432865.1 Antechinus flavipes | reverse complement strand
ACTTCCATTGCAACTACAGAAGGCAAATAGCTCTCAAACCCCAGCATAAGGCTGAATGTGGATCACAACGTAGTATTTTTTCTAGTCTTTCATTTTTTATTGAAGAGTTTAATTTGCAATACATACGCAAGGATAATATTTCAAGATAGACCCTTGAAAAACATGTGTTCCAATTTTTCCCACCCTTACCCCTTAAAAATATGTTAAATTCAATATAGGCATACATTTTCATACAATTATCTTGCTAAGATTACTTTACCTAGCTTTTATGGATTTCATTATCACTTATATGGTTGTAATTCTCAAATTTACCTATGCAGTTCTAACATCTCTGTTGACTACCATTTATTCATCTCTAGTCTTCTTTCACTCATCTCAAACTAGATTCCAATATACATATAAAACTTAACACATTCAAATCTGATATTTTTACCTTTTCCTTTAATCCTACATCTTTCAAACTTCTTTCTTTCTGTCCAAGATACCCCCAGAATAATAGCCTAGGTTTCTACCTCAAGTCCTTAATATCTCTCATTACACATATTAAATTTGTTGCTCAGGCTTATGCTTCTCTTTCTTCTTTCCAAATATTTCATATATGTCTCCTTACCTATGCAGTTCTAACATCTCTGTTGACTACCATTTATTCATCTCTAGTCTTCTTTCACTCATCTCAAACTAGATTCCAATATATATATAAAACTTAACACATTCAATTCTGATATTTTTTACCTTTTCCTTTAATCTTACATCTTTCAAACTTCTTTCTTTCTGTCCAAGATACCCCCAGAATAATAGCCTAGGTTTCTACCTCAAGTCCTTAATATCTCTCATTACACATATTAAATTTGTTGCTCAGGCTTATGCTTCTCTTTCTTCTTTCCAAATATTTCATACATGTTTCTTATCTCCTCCAGTACTGCTACTACCCTGGTGTAGACCTTTGTCACCTCACAGCTACAACTGATGTTTGGTTTCTCTTATAGAAATCTCTTCCCTCTCTAATCCATATTCTACTTAAACATAATGTGATGTTTTAAAGTGAAGAAGTGACCCCCTTAATCAATAAACTCCAGTGACTCCTTATCACCACTAGGATTAAATACAAAATACTCTTAAATTCATAGATCAACAAAACTTATGCCATCCATACATATTTCCTATGGTTTGTATAATTTATGATTCTCTCCTCCTCTCTTTTTTGCCTTAGGAATGCTTTCATTAAGATTTATTGAAATCTATCTTTTTTTTTCCCTCTTGCTGTTCTCTACATGAAATCCTTCTTTTGTATTTTTTCACCTCCTGGCTTCCCTGTTATTCTTCAAGTCTCAATTAAAATCTTAACCCACTTCAGAAAACTCCTTAATTTTGGTGTTTTTGTTTCATTTCCTTTTATTTTTTATTCATTTGTTATTTTCTTAGACATTGTTTGTACAAAATGTTTACTTGTTATCTTCCCACTGTTAAAAAGTAAGCTCTTTGAGTGCAAGCAATAACTTTTGTCCTTTTATTTTATTTTATTTATAACATTTAGCACAGTTTCTTGGACACAATATATACTAAATAAATTTTGACTGACGCTAACTTTTCTGAATAATTTTCAATCATGGGAAAGCAAAATAAAAGAAAACTATTTAACTAATGGCAAATATAATGAATTTCAGGTTCTTTTAAAGAAAAACTACATTAATTTAGAGCAATCAGATAAGACTTCTATATTTTCTTTTGGAAACTTACTTGGTTTAAAAAAAAAGAAAGAAAAAATTCAGAGGTAAGATGGGATTTATGGAGAAAGTTGCAGTTTTGCCCAACTAATCCTTAAATGCCTTAAGGGTAAGAGCTTCAAGTTATGCTGGCAGTTGTTTTGGAAGCTGATGACAGGCATGATAGAAAATGATAGAAGTAGTAAAAATGTTTGTTTTTTTTTTTTTCATTTTTCTTTTCTTAGTAAGCTCATGGCTTCATAATATAGTGATTGAAAATCATTGCACTAATCCTATCCATAGTGCATCACAGAGGTAATAAAGCACAAATACACTTATCTGATAAATAGACTTCAGCAAACTGAAAAATTTAGAATATTGACATAAATCCAAAAGCAAATTTAAAAAAATCATCCAAATTATCTAAATATTAGTTACAAATTTATGTAATTTATAAAAGAAATCAAGTGCTGATAGAGACTTTATTCATATTTATTTTGCATATAACTATAACAACTTGATGAGTCAATTTATTATAATTTGGTTTAATAGTAAGATAAAAACTTAGTGACTACCATGTGCCCAGACACTGTCCTTAGTGACAAATGAAAAAAAAAAAAAGAACAAAAATGACACAATTTTTATTCTTAAGAAGTTAATTATTATAATAACTAACATTCACAAAGTACTTAGTATGTGCCAGGCACTGTATTAAGCACTTTACAAATATTTTTCATTGAGTCCTTTCAACAACTCTGGGACCTGGATGCTATTATTATCTCCATTGCAAAGATGAAAAAAAAAAAAAAACTGAAGCATATAGTTACACAGCTTTTAAATATCTGAGGCTAGATTTGAACTCAGGTCTCCCTGACACTAGTCCATGCTTTATCCACTACAGCACCTTATTGACCATATATTCTAGTGTGTGTGTGTGTGTGTGTGTGTGTGTGTGTGTGTGTGAAAGAGAGAGACAGAGACAGAGACAGAGACAGAGATAGAGACAGACAGACGCTGTTAGATAAAATAGGAAGGGAAGGGGAAAAGAAATTCTGACATTTAGTGTTTTAGAAAATAAATATTTGAGTAGGAAGAATATTTTCAGGGTGGCTCTAGATCAGGCAAGTCTCACTGAAATAAATAGCAATTGCATTTAACCTTAAAAGTGTATATAAATTCTTAACAGAATAGAGGAAGTGGAGAATGAATACAAATGATAAGTTACTCAGTAGTCACATCCAAGATGGGGAGTTAGCATGCTAGATTTGAAGAAGAGAACAATAATAGACCAATTTGGTCAGCATGTGGTTTGAATGTGTGAAGAAAGAAGTAAAAATTAAAATTAAAAATAAAAATCTTAGGGACCATTTTAATGTTAAGCTAAAAGTAATAAAGATCACTGATAGTTCTTGAATTTAATAATGACATTCTCAACTTTTATAGTGAAAATCTTATAAGATTACACTAAAAATGGAGCAATTAAGGTTGCTTTTTTGGTATGTTTTGTTGTTGTTATTGTTGTTGTTTGATGAATGCTTGAAAATTCTCTATTTCATTATTTAACCATTTTTTCTTCTGAAGGATTATACTCAGCTTTGCTGGTTAGGTGATTCTTTGTTGGAATCCTGTGTCCATTGCTCTCCAGAAAATCATATTCAAAGTCCTCTGATCCTTTAATATAGAAACTGCTGAAACTTGTGTTATCATGACTATGGCTCCACTATACTTGAATTATTTCTTTCAAGATCCTTACAATATTTTATCATTGACCTGGGAATTCTGGAATTTGCCTATAATATTCTGAGAATGTAAATTTTGGGATCTCTTTCAGGAGATGATGAGTGAATTCTTTCGATTTCTGTTTTACCCTCTACTTCTAGAATATCAGAACAATTTTCCTTGATAATTTCTTCCAAGATGATACCCAGCCCATCCTCACCTCCTCTTTTTAAAAAATATAACTTTAAGGTAGACCAATTTTTTTTAATATCTTTCCTGGATCTGTTTTCCAAGTCAGTTGTTTTTCCATATAGTTTTCTATTTTTATTATTTTTGTTTTTATTTTATTGTAGCTTGATTTCTCATAAAGTCATTAGCTTCCATTTACTCAATTATAATTTTTTAAGAAATTGTTTTCTTCAATAAAGAAAAAGACAGAGACAGAAAGACAGACAGACAGACATTATTAAGTAAAATGGGAAGGTAAGGGGAAATGAGATTCTGATATTCAGTGTTTTAGAAAATAAATATTTCAGTAAGAAGAAATTTTCAGGATGGTTCTAGATCAGGCAAGTCTCAATCTCAAAAGTGTATAAATATTCTTAATAAAAAAGAGGAAGTGGAAAATGAATACCTCTTTTGTAGCTCTATTTTAATTGGCCAATTTTGCTTTTTAAGGCATTCTTCTCTTTATTAGCTTTTTGTATAACTCTCAATTCCTTTCCGAATTTTTCCTCAATTTCTCTTTCTTGATTCTCAAAATCCTTTCTGAGCTTTTCCATGTTATTATTTTTAATAACTGTTCCCAGTTATTAATTTTCTTGGAGACTTTGGATTTTGATTTTCCTTGTAACTATAATAAATTTCAGTGTTTAGCAGTGTTCTCTGCTCATTTCCTTCATCTATTACTTGGCTGTTAATACTTTGTTAAAATAGGGCTCTGTTTCTAGGATAGAGGGTGTATTCCCAAACTTCAGACATTTTGTGCAGCTATTTTTGGAGATCCTTCTGACCACAAGCACTTCTGTCCTGCAGCTGATAGATGTTTCCCTGTTCTACTGTAGCTGTAAGATTTAGTGTGCTAAAGCAACAGAGCCCTGTTTTGCTGGTGCTGGTACTGTAATGCCAGAGAAACTGTACAAGATAGAGATTAGAGAACAATTTAATACTTTATTTAAAAGGGAAAGATTTACTGGGACCAAATGGATACAAGGTTTGGTTCCGGGGCTGAATGAGACTATTATCTCAAAGAATCCAGCTGCCAATGTCAGATACAAGATTCTTTTATAGGGTAACAAGAACAATGACATAATGGGCAGGTTATCTGGATGGGCATGACCTAATGGGGGGAGACATCTAGGATGACATAATAGGAGGTACTGGAGAGGCTCCTGATATTCTAATGACATCTAAAATGGATAAAGACCTTTATCACATCAAACATTAAGAGGGATCGTCCCATTTCAAAAAAAGAAATAGAACAAGCTATTAATCAACTCCTTAAGAAAAAAATCCCCAGGACCAGATGGAGTTACATGTGAATTCTACCAAACATTTAAAGAAAAATTAGCCCCAATTACTATATAAACTATATTAAACTATATAAACTAGTTGATAAAATAGGGAATGAAGGAGTCCTACCAAATTCCTTTTATGACACAGACATGGTACTGATACCTAAACCAAGCAGGGTGAAAACAGAGAAAGAAAATTATAGACCAATCTCCCAATTAGCATATTGATGCTAAAATCTTAAATAAGATATTAGCAAAAAGACTATAGAAAATCATCCCCAGGATAATACACCATGATCAAGTAGGATTTATACCAGGAATGTAGGGCTGGTTCAATATTAGGAAAACTATCAGTATAATTGGCCATATTAATAATCAAATTAACAAAAACCATACAATCATCTCAATCGATGCTGAAAAAGCATTTGATAAAATCCAACATCCATTCCTATTAAAAAAAAAAAAAAAACACTTGAGAGTATAGGAATAAATGGATTTTTTCTCAAAATAATCAGTAGGATCTATTTAAAACCATCAGGAAGCATCACTTGTAATGGGGATAAACTAAAATCATTCCCAATAAGATCAGGAATGAAACAAGGTTGCCCACTATCACTGTTACTATTCAACATTGTATTATAAATGCTAGCTTTGGCAATAAGAATTGAGAAAGAGATTAAAGGAATAAGAATAGGCAATGAGGAAACCAAATTATCATTATTTGTTGATGATATGATGGTATACTTAGAGAACCCCAGAGATTCTACTAAAAAGCTATTAGAAATAATCCACACCTTTAGCAAAGTTGCAGCATACAAAATAAACCCACATAAGTCATCAGCATTCTTATATATCTCTAACAAAATCCAACAGTTAGGGTTACAAAGAAAAATCCCATTTAAAGTAATAATATATACTAGGACTACACAAAGATGCTTCTTTAGAGAAGATCATAAAAAGCTGTGCCACAATGGGCACAAATACCTTTTATACCCAGACTATGATGTAGACTTTTCAAGATCTGAACATGGGAAGACAGGTTCCCTTTTGGCAAGGGACTTCCAGAGACACCTGTCAATGCTTTCAATGTGGTAAAACAGGGCATCTGGAAGCTCAGTGTTGTCAGAAAAGACAGGATGGGAGTGCAAGACCAAAAACCTTATGTCCAAAATGCAACAGAGGTTTCCATTGGACATCAAAATTTAGATTGACTCATGAAAATGCTAAGCAGGTCTGAGCTCCAGGGCCTCAGGCAAAAGGCACTTAGGGCATGATGGCAGCTGATGCTACACCCAGAGAGTTTTTAGAAGTTCAGTACTCAGAGATGATCAATCAGCCGAAAAGCAATCTGATGGGAGAAAGGGATTATATGAGCAACCATCTGAGAAGCAATCTATTGGGAGAAAGGGATAACAATTTGGGAGAATAGAGTTGTATGCAGCTGGGACTACTGAGATTTCCCCTGGAGAAGTGAAATCTGTTCCTGTTTGGCCTATGGATCCTTTGCCTCTAGGCACAGTAGGCTTGACCATTTTACCTCTTGAGAGTAGTTACAAAACAGTATTCATTCATACTGGGAAACTGGAGCATGTATAGCTATTATCCCAGTCACTAATAGAAGTAGTAACATCAGATTTACTGATAAATACCCCTATTAGTCAATTTAGTGATATTTGCCCAGATTTTGACTCCCAACAACAGAAT
Source organism: Antechinus flavipes (assembly GCF_016432865.1). Lineage (NCBI taxonomy): Eukaryota > Metazoa > Chordata > Mammalia > Dasyuromorphia > Dasyuridae > Antechinus > Antechinus flavipes. The sequence continues at coordinate 5,368 of NW_026262406.1, read as the reverse complement.
CCAGGAATATTCTGGACTGCGGCTGTTACAGGTAACCAACCTATGCTCACTATCTATGTAAATGGCATATCACTGGAAGGGTTTGTAGACACGGGTACAGATCTTACAGTCATTACAAGTGACAATTGCCCCAGTAACTGGCCAAAGATTAAGCAGACACTTATATGTCTGGTGTAGGAGGATCAATAGCAGCAGAAGTTAGTGCTACCCCTTTGAGATGGATATTTAAAGGTGAAACAGGAGCTTTTATTCCTTTTGTACTTGAAAAATCCCCATTAATCTGTGGGAAAGAGACATTTTACAACAGTTAGGATTACAAATGAGTACCTACACTTTTTAGGCAGGGCTGCTGTTCAAGACCTGCCTGTGCTCTCACCTGTTCCCATTCAATGGAACACTGATGCACCAGTATGGCTAGAATAGTGACCCTTAGCAAATGAAAAAATTCAGGCCTTATTAGTTATAGTACAGGAGCAACTTGACCAAGGACACTTAGAATCTTCTCTAAGTCCTTGGAATTCCCCTGCCTTTGTTGTAAAAAAAGAAATCTGGAAAATGGATTGATTGACTTAAGAAAAGTAAATGAACAGATGGAAACTATGGGAACTCTTCATCCTGGACTTCCATCTCCTACTCAATTGTCTAAAGAATGGCCTCTTTGGGTTATAGACATTAAGGATTTTTTCTGTTATATCCCTCTAGATAAAGAGGATAAGTGCCAAGTGTCAATTTAGCTGAGCTTAAGAGATATGAATGGACAGTTTTGCCATAAGAAATGAAAAATCGTCCTACTATTTGTCAAATGTATGTGGCTACTCCTCTTTCTCCAATAAGAAAAGCATTTCCAAAACTTATGTTATTACATTACATGGATGATATCTTGGATTTTGCACCTGAGGAGCAAATGTTAGAAACATGTCTACAAAAACTATAGAAACACTAAGGAACTACAAATTGCATATAGCTCCAGAAAAATTCAAAGACATATTCCTTTTCAATATTTAGGATATAAAGTATATCTTAAAGTGCTTACAGCACAAAAACTTTCCTTAAGAACATAGAAGCTAAACACCTTAAATGACTTTCAGAAATTGATAGGAGATATCCAATGGATGCATCCAGTGTTAGGTTTAACTGCCTATCAATTGCAACCATTATATGACATTTTAAAGGGAGACACTGCTTTAAACTCACCTTGTCAGCTTACCAAAAAAGCTCAAGAGACTTTGAGAGAGTTTGAACTGACATTATCTAAGGTGGTTGAAAGAGTTACTCAAAAAACCCTTGGAAATAACACTTTTTGCTATAAACAAGGCACCCACAGCAGTCCTTCAACAAGGAGACAGTGTGATAGAGTGGGTAAACCTCCCAAAACGACCAGAACAAAGCCTTACTCCTTACCCAGAGGCTAGAATTTTATTAAAGGCCAAGTAGCACAATTATCTGGGATAAGACCTGACAAGATATATACCTTTTATACCAATGCACAAATTAATGTATGCTGTGAAAATATCTCAGAGTAGCAAATTTTATTGGCCACAGCTCTGAATTTTACACATGGATCTCCATTAAAGATAACCTGCTTTAATTGACAATGGCATTTTGAAGAAAATGTTTCTAAGGTTCCCCTAAAGGACAAAGTATCTTTACAGATGTATCCAAACATAACATTTGTGCTGTGTTCTCTCATGACTTAACTATAAAGAGAACAGTCAGAACTTCTTTTCAATACACCCAGCACAATGAATTGTATGCAATCATGTTAGCTATTATATATTATCCAGAGATGTAAATATAATATCTGATTCAGTCTATTCAGTAGGTGTGGTACAAAGAATTGCCACAGCCCAAATAAAATCTGTAGCCTCTAATATATATCAGCTCTTTAAGGAACTTCAAGAGCAAGTGAGAAAGCATCCAGGTAAGATTTATATTTTGCCATGTCCTCTCTCATAGTGGACTTCCAGGTCCTGTTTTTATGGAAATTCAAAGGCAGATAGCCTTCTAACCATGCTAGTCAATACTCCTTTATTTCAAGTAGCCCAATAATCTTATTCTAAATATAATAGCTTTACATTTGCAATTTGGGATAACAAAAGAGGAAGTTAGGAGCATAGTAATAGGTTGTATATCTTGCCTTTCTTTCCACACTTCTATGCTTCCTCCAAGGAAATAAGCCTTGTGGTTCGAGAGCCAATGAAATTTGGCAAATGGATGTGACCAATTAAAATTTTTTTGTTCATCTCTCTTTTGTCCATGTTGTAGTAAACACCTTTTCAGGATTTATTTTTGTAATGCCAACAGCAAAAAAGATAGCCCAGGTGTACACTGAATTTCTTATACAAGCATTTGCAATTATGGTTGTGCTACAAACAATAAAAACAGATAATGGACCTGCATATACTTCTAAACATTTTGCACACTTTTGTACACAGTATCAGATTTTACACACCACTGGCATACCTTGTAATCCTCATGGATAGATAATAGTAGAGAGGAGAAACAGAGACATCAAGTTGCTCCTCCAAAAACAAAAGAAATGGAGAGCCACAGGTAACCCTGGAGAACTTTTATATTTAGTCCTTTATACTATTTTTTTTTTTTATTTTTGATAAAGATGCACTGGCTCTGGCAGACAGGTTTTATAACCCACCATAAGGTCAATATCCAGTGTGAGCAGCTGCACTATCTTTAGATAATCACCAGGTGATGTGGAGAGATCCAGAAAGTGGTGAATTGAAGGGACTGGATAAGTTAGCTGCTTTGGGGAGAGGGTTTGCTTATATCTCTACTGGTGGAGAAGGATTCAGACGAGTGCCAATGAGCTGCATTTGCTTGGTCCATTGGAGAGAGATGGAGAAGATCCAAGAAACATCAGATTGTTCCCTCACTGACTGTGCCACCACTGAAAGAGCAGCAGTTATGGCAATTGACTCAAGAACATCAAAAAATGATGATAAGACTGTTGCAGGACTTCAAAATCTGCAGGAATCATTGGATTCCCTGAGATATGATAAGACTTTTGTAGGACTTCAAAATCTACAGCAATCACTGGATTCCCTGACACATGAAGTAATGGAGAATAGATCAGTTTTGGACAATCTATAGGACTTATGGACGTGTATAATTCCTCATCTTGATTCATGTTGTTTGTTACATCACTACTAGCTTGTGTTACTATGTGCTTGTGTAATACCTCCCATGCTGATGGATTTATGTATGTCTGTTTCAGGTAAGACCCTTCAGTCCAGAGGAAACCTGCTTACAATACCTGATTTGATGTTCTCACTTCCCTGAGAAGTTAGGGAGGGTGTGATCACCTCCTTTTTTGGTGTTTTCATCTTTCTTTCTGAGAAGTCAGGGAGGGTATGAACATCTATGTTCTAAAACAAAAGAAAATGGAAAATGTAGAGAGCTGGAAGTCTGGAAAAGTATACTTGAAGCAAAGTGTTAACTCAGTGGAATTGGTGAGATGATTGTTCTCTATTCACATATATACTTAGTACTTAGTATGGTGATGTAATGATTCTCTAGTTTACACATATTCAATATGGTATAATGATGTAATTATAATAGAGTATTTAAACTGGGGACAAAGTCAGCCAAGACTGACTGTCAGACTGGCAGACTGTCAGACTGCTAGAAGAGACTGGGTCAGACAGACTGATTCAGATTATGACAGACAAAGACTGTGTAAGAGACAATAAAAACTTTGGACTCTATTCTTGTCCATTCTCATAGTGTCTATCCTGCTGAGACCAATGACCTTCGGAGGACCTCCAGAAAGCTAGGCTGAACATTAAACTACATACCTCTCAGATTAACTAAAAGGACAGGAAAAGATAATGACTAATGTTAGAGGGCATGTTTGTGGATTTGTGAACTGATTTAACCATTTTAGAGAGCAATTTGGAACTATGCCCAAAGGGCTATCCAATTATGCATGCATTTTGATCCAGTAGTCTGTATTGGGCCTGTATTCCAAAGAGATCCTAAAGGAGGGAAAGAAATCCACTTGTGCAAACATGTTTGTGGCAGCCCTTTTTGTAGTGGCAAGAAATTGGAAACTGAATGGATGCCCATCAATTGGAGAATTTCTGTATAAGTTATAGTATATGAATGTTATGGAATTGTATTTTTCTATAAGAAACAGTTGGTCAATTGATCAGACACTAGAGATCATTGTACATGATAACAGCAAGATTATAAGATGATCAATTCTGACAGATGTAGCTTTTTTCAACAATGAGCTGATTCTGGGCTGTTCCAATGATCTTGTGATGAATAGAGCCATCTTACCCAGAGAGAGGACTGTGAGAATGGAGTGTGGATCACAACGTAGCATTTTTACTTTTTTATTGTTTGTTTGAATTTTGTTTTCTTTCTCATTTTTTTTCTTTTTGATCTGATTTTTCTTGTTCAGCATGACAATTATAGAAATATGTATAGAAGAATCGTACATGTTTAACATGTATTATATTACTTGCCATCCAGAGGAGGGGGGAAGGGAAGAGGAGGGAGAAAAATTAGAACACAAGGCTTTGCAAAGGTGAATGTTGAAAATTATCCATGCATAAGTTTTGAAAATTAAAAAAAAAAAACTTTAATGAAAAAATAAAAATAAGGTAAAGAGTTTATCAGTATCATTGGTATAAAATCCTACACCGTAGAATAGGTTTCATTTTTTCTTAAAAGCACAGTTTATATGGTAAATTGATTCTTTTTTCAAATTATTTTTACTATGTCCACCTGCTCATTTCATTTTTCTCCCAAATACCACTAGCCATTGTGCTAAATCATTTCTTATAGTGTCTGAAATGTCATCAACCTTAAAAATAAACATTTCCAGCCTAAAAAAGTCAATTTCTGCTTTAATTAAAGATATTAAGATTTTTATTTTAAAATTTTTATGTAAAACATTACATTTTTTTCCAACATTAAATATTTCAATCATGATTAGATTTTTATATTTTGATAATGTTTTTTACTAAGAAGCAGTTAAATCTCATAATATTCACTCCAGTCCTAGCAATTATTTAGATTATGTTGTTAACACAAATATATTTTATGAAATGTTGTAAATACATTATGGATTTTTGCAAATATAGAATCAAAGTAGGTAACCATTGAGTGAAATGCACTGCAGTCACAGCAATGAGTAAATTCTACAATTGCTTGAACCACCAACAAATGATATTCAAAATCAGATTAGTTAAATTCAGAGAAGAGCCTTACTTGAAGTCTTACTTCTGGAAGGTAATTTTTTTTTGTCAACGACCAATTTCTGAAGGTCAACTGCTGAGAAAGATAGAAGTTGTGATCTTCATATGATTAATGAACATCATATTGCTTACATCAGTAAGTGAAA
>NW_026262405.1:0-11988 GCF_016432865.1 Antechinus flavipes | reverse complement strand
TAAAGATATTAAGATTTTTATTTTAAAATTTTTATGTAAAACATTACATTTTTTTCCAACATTAAATATTTCAATCATGATTAGATTTTTATATTTTGATAATGTTTTTTACTAAGAAGCAGTTAAATCTCATAATATTCACTCCAGTCCTAGCAATTATTTAGATTATGTTGTTAACACAAATATATTTTATGAAATGTTGTAAATACATTATGGATTTTTGCAAATATAGAATCAAAGTAGGTAACCATTGAGTGAAATGCACTGCAGTCACAGCAATGAGTAAATTCTACAATTGCTTGAACCACCAACAAATGATATTCAAAATCAGATTAGTTAAATTCAGAGAAGAGCCTTACTTGAAGTCTTACTTCTGGAAGGTAATTTTTTTTTGTCAACGACCAATTTCTGAAGGTCAACTGCTGAGAAAGATAGAAGTTGTGATCTTCATATGATTAATGAACATCATATTGCTTACATCAGTAAGTGAAAAAAAGTTAACTCTTTCCCCCTTTTCTTTGACACCTGGTTCTAGCAGGCAAGGCAGTTTTCCTTGATGGGGTCATATGAAATGCTACTCAGGTTCTTTTTGGGGGTTGAGTCCTTCAGTAGATCAACCCTTTCTAGGTGGTTGGTATTAGCTCGTTTTCAAAACAGAGTGCCTTTCCATTGAGTTATTTTACAGGAAAATCCCTGTTTTTCTCCTGTTAATCGCTTCTATCACTCTGTTAGTCATGACGTTGCCTTGGTATCCCCTTTGGACTGGGACATTTGGTCTTGCTGTCAGTAGAGTGGCGTTTTGTAGCCCAAAATTTTCCTTTTTTTCTCGCGGAAATCTTTTCATTTTCAAATCATCTGCATGCATCACTTTTCAACATTTGGAGCCTTTGAAAAGGCTTGTGTTCTAAATCGGCCCCTCCCGTCCCCTTATTTTGGTGATCCCCAAACTCAGTCTCTGCTCGACTGTCGTATCCACCAATATTGGGAGCCCACCAAAAACCAGCCGCAGATCACTTGGAGATGGCCAGGAAAGGTCTTTTTGCAGTGGGGCCGAGGAGGCCACCACCTCCAGGCCAGTGTCCACTCAGCAGACGGTCGTGGGATTGCAGTCTTCCAGGGTGGAGCTTCGGCAGGGAGGCCTCTACCACCGCTTAGCTGTTCTGCTTTGATTGTAAGTCAGTAGATCAGCAGGGAAGCGACACCAACCAAGTGTACTCCCAATGGCCAGGGTGTTACAAGACCTGCCTAGACCTAGCCAGCCCTGGGGGGGGGGTGGGACTCAGCATGATCACAGTCCCCATAAAACCTCAGAGTGTAGCCCTTCTTCCCCAAGGCAGTCGTACTCCTGGAAAGCGGCCGCTCTTTGCAGCCTCTTTGCCGAGTCTGTCTGCCCCTTTCCTGTAGAGGAAGCTGAGGACATCCTTGCTCCTATGGTATTCCCAAAGGCAAAAGATCTGGGAATGCAGCCAACAATCAACTACCCAGCCAAGCCTGGCTGCATTGTCTTCCAGGGAAGGAGACCACCATTCCACGAAACAGGGGAATGGCACCTATGCCTAAGGAAAGAACCCGAGCTAAATCATATCTATACATAGAGGACTCAAGAGGAGCCGAAAAAGATAAAAGAAATCTCGAGCGCTCTCTTTCAGTTCCTGGCATACATAAAGAGCCCAGGAAGACTTGGGTTTTCCTGTCATCATCGTTGTAAAAAGGCATTAGAAGTGTGAAGAGGATTGTATCAGAAAAAGGGAGACGTGGAGGCAAAAAGAGCGAAATCACAACTCACCAAGAGGCAGAGGAAATTTATCCCATCTGAGGGAAGTCCCGGAGAGGGGTACCATATAAAAAGGGGGAAAACGATTCTCTCTACATCAGGCTATTTTTCCATGTCATCACAATCAAATGAGGCAGGAACCACACTTAGTCCACTCACCCAATGGACACAGGGAAAGAGCTCTTTGGACCTTTTCGGAAAAATCTCCTAGAGCTCTTTGACATTTCATTCTTCCCTCATTTGAAGAAATGAAGAAAATGAGACCAATTGAGTCCAATTAACTCACGGTTGGTAATGACAAGAGTAAAAACGTGCATTTCTTGGCCCGTTTTAGATTTCCCGGTCTCCTTTGTCTGCCCTTCCCTTAGCAAAGGAGTAACATTTTGTTTTTGAGACCCACATTCATTTCTTCCATCAGAAGTGAGGGACAGCAGCAGGTCTCTATCCCTGGGTGAGACCCAAGCTGGGGCCTGAAGCCATGGGAGTGCGAATTGGAAGAGCAGGGATGTTGGTGGTCTTCGAAGTCACCCAATGGGGGAGGAGAGGACGGGGAGGAGAAGAAGGAGGAGGAGCTGGAGGCAGCTGAGATGGAGGGGCAATAAACAGGGCCATCCTTGGGAAACTCTCCCCAGACAACACAGGCTCTCCGACAACTGCCCGCCCCGCAGGCGAGCGTGTTCTACAGCACAGCCAGAGCCCAGCTTAGCCGCACAGACCTCTAGGGGGGCTGTGAAGACCAAAGGAGACCTTTGGCCAGGGGGCCGGGACACAGTGGGTGTTCAAGAAACGCTTTCGAAGCCAAATGGCCCCCCTGCCCAACAGGGGCCTGTTCTGGGTTGTTCGTCGGCCCTTCTCCAGGACACTTGCCCTCCGCACCTTTTATCCCCACCTCCTTTCCGTCCTTCCTGAAAGGGCAGCACCAGCCTGTAGGATGGGTCCAGTGGACAAGGCGGCACGGGGACGCTGTCTTCAGCAAGAGGGCACGCCGTCCCGGGGAAGCTGAGGCCGGCCCGCGCTCGGCCCCGGGGAGTGGGCCGCGGAGTCGCCGGACCGTGAAGGCGGGGCCTTCGAATGTCCAGCTCCCCGGCGCAAACTCCGCCCCACGTGCAAGCGAGCCGTTGGGACGTCGTGGAGCGTTGCCAGGCGACTCTCTAGCCCCTGCGCTACGCCCAGCTGTCTCGCGGAAAGCTGAGAAGGCAGCGCGCCTGCGCCTTCGAGCGCGGGGCCAGGGGGCGGTGGCCCAAGGGATGGCTGCCCGCGACTCCAGTTCCTCGACCGTGAAGGCGGGGCCTAGCAACAAACTCCGCCCAGCGTCCCAACGTGCCTCTGTTACATCATCAGCGTTGCCAGGCTACCAGAAGGAGCGCGGCCCAGGCGCTTTCCAGGCTCCCAGAGGCAAGCCAAGTGAAAGGAAGAAACGATGGAGAGTCCCAGGGCGCTGGGAGACCCAGAAAAGGAAGGGCGAAGTAGGAAAGGAAACGAAGAAGTCCAACACACCCACGGGTGGGGCTTAAGAAAAGAAAGGAAAAACAAGACTCGAAGAAGAAAAGAATTACCATCGATTGGAAGAAAAAGGGAAAGAAAGTAAGGCGGGAACCAAAGAGCAATGAGAAAAGCAAGAGAGATAGGGGACAGGGATGGATGGGAAGGAACCAATGGAGCACAGAAGGTTAAAATCAAGGGGGAAAGGGTTGATGACAGAAAGCAGGAAGTCAAGAAGAACAAGAAGGAAAGAAAGGAGCAGCAAAGGATAGAAAAAGGAAAGAAAGCAAGGGACGAGTAATGCCCCAGAAAGTGAATAAGGAACAACAATAGGAAGGAAACAGGCGAAAAAAGGGTCGAAACAGGAAAAACCAAGAATGAAGAAAAGAAAGAGAAAAAGCAAGGGCAGAGGAAAAGAAACTTGGGAAGGCAGGAAAGAAGCAAGGAACAAAGGGATGTATAGAGGGAAGGAGCAAGAAAGGAGGGAAGAGAAAGAGGAATAAATAACAAGGAAAAGAAGAATGGAGAAGAAAAGAGGAAGAAAGGAGGGAAGCAATGAAGAAACGGGTAAAGAGGGAAAGGAAAAAGGAATAGACATCGATGGAAAGAATTCCATTCTCCTTTTAGCAGGCTACGACTGGATGCCTCATGTTCTTTTGTTTTTCTCGCTCAATTGTTTTCTTTCTTTATCTGACCTCTGCTTCTGTTAGGTCCAAGAGGTGTCCTTGATGGTCTCGTGGGGAGTACTGATCATGGACTAATTAGCGGGTTGTCTCATTCAATAAGTCAAACATTTCTATGGTGGATGTTCCAGATCGCTTCCATTTTGTCCAAAGGCTGTGTGTTTTCCAGGAAGATTCCTTTTTCACTTTTGATGGCTGAGAGGACTCATTTTGGGGGTCTCATGCAACCGGTGTTGGACTCACTTTTCGTAGCTTTTCCCTTTTCTGCTCTTGGCACTTGGAGTTTGGGTCTTCCTATCAGCACCATAGGAGTTTCTGGATCGTGTTCTTTTGTATTTCTCATTCATTTTTCCCCCTTTTCTTTGACACCTGGTTCTAGCAGGCAAGGCAGTTTTCCTTGATGGGGTCATATGAAATGCTACTCAGGTTCTTTTTGGGGGTTGAGTCCTTCAGTAGATCAACCCTTTCTAGGTGGTTGGTATTAGCTCGTTTTCAAAACAGAGTGCCTTTCCATTGAGTTATTTTACAGGAAAATCCCTGTTTTTCTCCTGTTAATCGCTTCTATCACTCTGTTAGTCATGACGTTGCCTTGGTATCCCCTTTGGACTGGGACATTTGGTCTTGCTGTCAGTAGAGTGGCGTTTTGTAGCCCAACATTTTCCTTTTTTTCTCGCGGAAATCTTTTCATTTTCAAATCATCTGCATGCATCACTTTTCAACATTTGGAGCCTTTGAAAAGGCTTGTGTTCTAAATCGGCCCCTCCCGTCCCCTTATTTTGGTGATCCCCAAACTCAGTCTCTGCTCGACTGTCGTATCCACCAATATTGGGAGCCCACCAAAAACCAGCCGCAGATCACTTGGAGATGGCCAGGAAAGGTCTTTTTGCAGTGGGGCCGAGGAGGCCACCACCTCCAGGCCAGTGTCCACTCAGCAGACGGTCGTGGGATTGCAGTCTTCCAGGGTGGAGCTTCGGCAGGGAGGCCTCTACCACCGCTTAGCTGTTCTGCTTTGATTGTAAGTCAGTAGATCAGCAGGGAAGCGACACCAACCAAGTGTACTCCCAATGGCCAGGGTGTTACAAGACCTGCCTAGACCTAGCCAGCCCTGGGGGGTGGTGGGACTCAGCATGATCACAGTCCCCATAAAACCTCAGAGTGTAGCCCTTCTTCCCCAAGGCAGTCGTACTCCTGGAAAGCGGCCGCTCTTTGCAGCCTCTTTGCCGAGTCTGTCTGCCCCTTTCCTGTAGAGGAAGCTGAGGACATCCTTGCTCCTATGGTATTCCCAAAGGCAAAAGATCTGGGAATGCAGCCAACAATCAACTACCCAGCCAAGCCTGGCTGCATTGTCTTCCAGGGAAGGAGACCACCATTCCACGAAACAGGGGAATGGCACCTATGCCTAAGGAAAGAACCCGAGCTAAATCATATCTATACATAGAGGACTCAAGAGGAGCCGAAAAAGATAAAAGAAATCTCGAGCGCTCTCTTTCAGTTCCTGGCATACATAAAGAGCCCAGGAAGACTTGGGTTTTCCTGTCATCATCGTTGTAAAAAGGCATTAGAAGTGTGAAGAGGATTGTATCAGAAAAAGGGAGACGTGGAGGCAAAAAGAGCGAAATCACAACTCACCAAGAGGCAGAGGAAATTTATCCCATCTGAGGGAAGTCCCGGAGAGGGAGGGACATTGGATACCATATAAAAAGGGGAAAACGATTCTCTCTACATCAGGCTATTTTTCCATGTCATCACAATCAAATGAGGCAGGAACCACACTTAGTCCACTCACCCAATGGACACAGGGAAAGAGCTCTTTGGACCTTTTCGGAAAAATCTCCTAGAGCTCTTTGACATTTCATTCTTCCCTCATTTGAAGAAATGAAGAAAATGAGACCAATTGAGTCCAATTAACTCACGGTTGGTAATGACAAGAGTAAAAACGTGCATTTCTTGGCCCCGTTTTAGATTTCCCGGTCTCCTTTGTCTGCCCTTCCCTTAGCAAAGGAGTAACATTTTGTTTTTGAGACCCACATTCATTTCTTCCATCAGAAGTGAGGGACAGCAGCAGGTCTCTATCCCTGGGTGAGACCCAAGCTGGGGCCTGAAGCCATGGGAGTGCGAATTGGAAGAGCAGGGATGTTGGTGGTCTTCGAAGTCACCAATGGGGGAGGAGAGGACGGGGAGGAGAAGAAGGAGGAGGAGCTGGAGGCAGCTGAGATGGAGGGGCAATAAACAGGGCCATCCTTGGGAAACTCTCCCCAGACAACACAGGCTCTCCGACAACTGCCCGCCCCGCAGGCGAGCGTGTTCTACAGCACAGCCAGAGCCCAGCTTAGCCGCACAGACCTCTAGGGGGGCTGTGAAGACCAAAGGAGACCTTTGGCCAGGGGGCCGGGACACAGTGGGTGTTCAAGAAACGCTTTCGAAGCCAAATGGCCCCCCTGCCCAACAGGGGCCCTGTTCTGGGTTGTTCGTCGGCCATTCTCCAGGACACTTGCCCTCCGCACCTTTTATCCCCACCTCCTTTCCGTCCTTCCTGAAAGGGCAGCACCAGCCTGTAGGATGGGTCCAGTGGACAAGGCGGCACGGGGACGCTGTCTTCAGCAAGAGGGCACGCCGTCCCGGGGAAGCTGAGGCCGGCCCGCGCTCGGCCCCGGGGAGTGGGCCGCGGAGTCGCCGGACCGTGAAGGCGGGGCCTTCGAATGTCCAGCTCCCGGCGCAAACTCCGCCCCACGTGCAAGCGAGCCGTTGGGACGTCGTGGAGCGTTGCCAGGCGACTCTCTAGCCCTGCGCTACGCCCAGCTGTCTCGCGGAAAGCTGAGAAGGCAGCGCGCCTGCGCCTTCGAGCGCCGGGCCAGGGGGCGGTGGCCCAAGGATGGCTGCCCGCGACTCCAGTTCCTCGACCGTGAAGGCGGGGCCTAGCAACAAACTCCGCCCAGCGTCCCAACGTGCCTCTGTTACATCATCAGCGTTGCCAGGCTACCAGAAGGAGCGCGGCCCAGGCGCTTTCCAGGCTCCCAGAGGCAAGCCAAGTGAAAGGAAGAAACGATGGAGAGTCCCAGGGCGCTGGGAGACCAGAAAAGGAAGGGCGAAGTAGGAAAGGAAACGAAGAAGTCCAACACACCCACGGGTGGGGCTTAAGAAAAGAAAGGAAAAACAAGACTCGAAGAAGAAAAGAATTACCATCGATTGGAAGAAAAAGGGAAAGAAAGTAAGGCGGGAACCAAAGAGCAATGAGAAAAGCAAGAGAGATAGGGACAGGGATGGATGGGAAGGAACCAATGGAGCACAGAAGGTTAAAATCAAGGGGGAAAGGGTTGATGACAGAAAGCAGGAAGTCAAGAAGAAAAGAAGGAAAGAAAGGAGCAGCAAAGGATAGAAAAAGGAAAGAAAGCAAGGGACGAGTAATGCCCCAGAAAGTGAATAAGGAACAACAATAGGAAGGAAACAGGCGAAAAAAGGGTCGAAACAGGAAAAACCAAGAATGAAGAAAAGAAAGAGAAAAAGCAAGGGCAGAGGAAAAGAAACTTGGGAAGGCAGGAAAGAAGCAAGGAACAAAGGGATGTATAGAGGGAAGGAGCAAGAAAGGAGGGAAGAGAAAGAGGAATAAATAACAAGGAAAAGAAGAATGGAGAAGAAAAGAGGAAGAAAGGAGGGAAGCAATGAAGAAACGGGTAAAGAGGGAAAGGAAAAAGGAATAGACATCGATGGAAAGAATTCCATTCTCCTTTTAGCAGGCTACGACTGGATGCCTCATGTTCTTTTGTTTTTCTCGCTCAATTGTTTTCTTTCTTTATCTGACCTCTGCTTCTGTTAGGTCCAAGAGGTGTCCTTGATGGTCTCGTGGGGAGTACTGATCATGGACTAATTAGCGGGTTGTCTCATTCAATAAGTCAAACATTTCTATGGTGGATGTTCCAGATCGCTTCCAATTTTGTCAAAGGCTGTGTGTTTTCCAGGAAGATTCCTTTTTCCACTTTTGATGGCTGAGAGGACTCATTTTGGGGGTCTCATGCAACCGGTGTTGGACTCTTTTCGTAGCTTTTCCTTTTCTGCTCTTGGCACTTGGAGTTTGGGTCTTCCTATCAGCACCATAGGAGTTTCTGGATCGTGTTCTTTTGTATTTCTCATTCATTTTTCCCCTTTTCTTTGACACCTGGTTCTAGCAGGCAAGGCAGTTTTCCTTGATGGGGTCATATGAAATGCTACTCAGGTTCTTTTTGGGGGTTGAGTCCTTCAGTAGATCAACCCTTTCTAGGTGGTTGGTATTAGCTCGTTTTCAAAACAGAGTGCCTTTCCATTGAGTTATTTTACAGGAAAATCCCTGTTTTTCTCCTGTTAATCGCTTCTATCACTCTGTTAGTCATGACGTTGCCTTGGTATCCCCTTTGGACTGGGATTTGGTCTTGCTGTCAGTAGAGTGGCGTTTTGTAGCCCAAAATTTTCCTTTTTTTCTCGCGGAAATCTTTTCATTTTCAAATCATCTGCATGCATCACTTTTCAACATTTGGAGCCTTTGAAAAGGCTTGTGTTCTAAATCGGCCCCTCCGTCCCCTTATTTTGGTGATCCCCAAACTCAGTCTCTGCTCGACTGTCGTATCCACCAATATTGGGAGCCCACCAAAAACCAGCCGCAGATCACTTGGAGATGGCCAGGAAAGGTCTTTTTGCAGTGGGGCCGAGGAGGCCACCACCTCCAGGCCAGTGTCCACTCAGCAGACGGTCGTGGGATTGCAGTCTTCCAGGGTGGAGCTTCGGCAGGGAGGCCTCTCCCACCGCTTAGCTGTTCTGCTTTGATTGTAAGTCAGTAGATCAGCAGGGAAGCGACACCAACCAAGTGTACTCCCAATGGCCAGGGTGTTACAAGACCTGCCTAGACCTAGCCAGCCCTGGGGGGGGGGTGGGACTCAGCATGATCACAGTCCCCATAAAACCTCAGAGTGTAGCCCTTCTTCCCCAAGGCAGTCGTACTCCTGGAAAGCGGCCGCTCTTTGCAGCCTCTTTGCCGAGTCTGTCTGCCCCTTTCTGTAGAGGAAGCTGAGGACATCCTTGCTCCTATGGTATTCCCAAAGGCAAAAGATCTGGGAATGCAGCCAACAATCAACTACCCAGCCAAGCCTGGCTGCATTGTCTTCCAGGGAAGGAGACCACCATTCCACGAAACAGGGGAATGGCACCTATGCCTAAGGAAAGAACCCGAGCTAAATCATATCTATACATAGAGGACTCAAGAGGAGCCGAAAAAGATAAAAGAAATCTCGAGCGCTCTCTTTCAGTTCCTGGCATACATAAAGAGCCAGGAAGACTTGGGTTTTCCTGTCATCATCGTTGTAAAAAGGCATTAGAAGTGTGAAGAGGATTGTATCAGAAAAAGGGAGACGTGGAGGCAAAAAAGCGAAATCACAACTCACCAAGAGGCAGAGGAATTTATCCCATCTGAGGGAAGTCCCGGAGAGGGATACCATATAAAAAGGGGAAAACGATTCTCTCTACATCAGGCTATTTTTCCATGTCATCACAATCAAATGAGGCAGGAACCACACTTAGTCCACTCACCCAATGGACACAGGGAAAGAGCTCTTTGGACCTTTTCAGAAAAATCTCCTAGAGCTCTTTGACATTTCATTCTTCCCTCATTTGAAGAAATGAAGAAAATGAGACCAATTGAGTCCAATTAACTCACGGTTGGTAATGACAAGAGTAAAAACGTGCATTTCTTGGCCCCGTTTTAGATTTCCCGGTCTCCTTTGTCTGCCCTTCCTTAGCAAAGGAGTAACATTTTGTTTTTGAGACCCACATTCATTTCTTCCATCAGAAGTGAGGGACAGCAGCAGGTCTCTATCCCTGGGTGAGACCCAAGCTGGGGCCTGAAGCCATGGGAGTGCGAATTGGAAGAGCAGGGATGTTGGTGGTCTTCGAAGTCACCCAATGGGGGAGGAGAGGACGGGGAGGAGAAGAAGGAGGAGGAGCTGGAGGCAGCTGAGATGGAGGGGCAATAAACAGGGCCATCCTTGGGAAACTCTCCCCAGACAACACAGGCTCTCCGACAACTGCCCGCCCCGCAGGCGAGCGTGTTCTACAGCACAGCCAGAGCCCAGCTTAGCCGCACAGACCTCTAGGGGGGCTGTGAAGACCAAAGGAGACCCTTTGGCCAGGGGGCGGGACACAGTGGGTGTTCAAGAAACGCTTTCGAAGCCAATGGCCCCCCTGCCCAACAGGGGCCCTGTTCTGGGTTGTTCGTCGGCCCTTCTCCAGGACACTTGCCCTCCGCACCTTTTATCCCCACCTCCTTTCCGTCCTTCCTGAAAGGGCAGCACCAGCCTGTAGGATGGGTCCAGTGGACAAGGCGGCACGGGGACGCTGTCTTCAGCAAGAGGGCACGCCGTCCCGGGGAAGCTGAGGCCGGCCCGCGCTCGGCCCCGGGGAGTGGGCCGCGGAGTCGCCGGACCGTGAAGGCGGGGCCTTCGAATGTCCAGCTCCCGGCGCAAACTCCGCCCCACGTGCAAGCGAGCCGTTGGGACGTCGTGGAGCGTTGCCAGGCGACTCTCTAGCCCCTGCGCTACGCCCAGCTGTCTCGCGGAAAGCTGAGAAGGCAGCGCGCCTGCGCCTTCGAGCGCGGGGCCAGGGGGCGGTGGCCAAGGGATGGCTGCCCGCGACTCCAGTTCCTCGACCGTGAAGGCGGGGCCTAGCAACAAACTCCGCCCAGCGTCCCAACGTGCCTCTGTTACATCATCAGCGTTGCCAGGCTACCAGAAGGAGCGCGGCCCAGGCGCTTTCCAGGCTCCCAGAGGCAAGCCAAGGAAAGGAAGAAACGATGGAGAGTCCAGGGCGCTGGGAGACCCAGAAAAGGAAGGGCGAAGTAGGAAAGGAAACGAAGAAGTCCAACACACCCACGGGTGGGGCTTAAGAAAAGAAAGGAAAAACAAGACTCGAAGAAGAAAAGAATTACCATCGATTGGAAGAAAAAGGAAAGAAAGTAAGGCGGGAACCAAAGAGCAATGAGAAAAGCAAGAGAGATAGGGGACAGGGATGGATGGGAAGGAACCAATGGAGCACAGAAGGTTAAAATCAAGGGGGAAAGGGTTGATGACAGAAAGCAGGAAGTCAAGAAGAACAAGAAGGAAAGAAAGGAGCAGCAAAGGATAGAAAAAGGAAAGAAGCAAGGGACGAGTAATGCCCCAGAAAGTGAATAAGGAACAACAATAGGAAGGAAACAGGCGAAAAAAGGGTCGAAACAGGAAAAACCAAGAATGAAGAAAAGAAAGAGAAAAAGCAAGGGCAGAGGAAAAGAAACTTGGGAAGGCAGGAAAGAAGCAAGGAACAAAGGGATGTATAGAGGGAAGGAGCAAGAAAGGAGGGAAGAGAAAGAGGAATAAATAACAAGGAAAAGAAGAATGGAGAAGAAAAGAGGAAGAAAGGAGGGAAGCAATGAAGAAACGGGTAAAGAGGGAAAGGAAAAAGGAATAGACATCGATGGAAAGAAGTCCATTCTCTTTTAGCAGGCTACGACTGGATGCCTCATGTTCTTTTGTTTTTCTCGCTCAATTGTTTTCTTTCTTTATGACCTCTGCTTCTGTTAGGTCCAAGAGGTGTCCTTGATGGTCTCGTGGGAGTACTGATCATGGACTAATTACCTGCCAGGTAAGTGGTACCGTCACCCCCATTTTATCGATGAGGAAACTGAAGCAGGCAGAGGGTAAGTGGCTTGTGTACTAAGTAAAAATTATGAAACCTCAAATCATGTAAATTCCCAAGAAATAAGTCAATTATGGTATTATACCTATATCCTCTAGATGAATACTCATCACTTGAGCTAGAAGCATGGCCAAAGTCACGGTAGGTATAGTCCCTTGGAGGTGGAGCATAATCTCTGGTGTCCCGAGAACTTCCATAATCTCTGCTTGAATAATTAAAATTTAAGGGTGAATTAGATAATGCAAAATGAAAACATTTCTCAACTAAAATATTTTACTTACCTCTCCTTAGTCCTGTAACTGTCATCTCTTGGTGACATATACACATCCCTGCGTGAGGATGTTGGCTCTCTTCGGG
>NW_026262404.1:0-12979 GCF_016432865.1 Antechinus flavipes | reverse complement strand
GAAAGGAGGGAAGAGAAAGAGGAATAAATAACAAGGAAAAGAAGAATGGAGAAGAAAAGAGGAAGAAAGGAGGGAAGCAATGAAGAAACGGGTAAAGAGGGAAAGGAAAAAGGAATAGACATCGATGGAAAGAAGTCCATTCTCTTTTAGCAGGCTACGACTGGATGCCTCATGTTCTTTTGTTTTTCTCGCTCAATTGTTTTCTTTCTTTATGACCTCTGCTTCTGTTAGGTCCAAGAGGTGTCCTTGATGGTCTCGTGGGGAGTACTGATCATGGACTAATTACCTGCCAGGTAAGTGGTACCGTCACCCCCATTTTATCGATGAGGAAACTGAAGCAGGCAGAGGGTAAGTGGCTTGTGTACTAAGTAAAAATTATGAAACCTCAAATCATGTAAATTCCCAAGAAATAAGTCAATTATGGTATTATACCTATATCCTCTAGATGAATACTCATCACTTGAGCTAGAAGCATGGCCAAAGTCACGGTAGGTATAGTCCCTTGGAGGTGGAGCATAATCTCTGGTGTCCCGAGAACTTCCATAATCTCTGCTTGAATAATTAAAATTTAAGGGTGAATTAGATAATGCAAAATGAAAACATTTCTCAACTAAAATATTTTACTTACCTCTCCTTAGTCCTGTAACTGTCATCTCTTGGTGACATATACACATCCCTGCGTGAGGATGTTGGCTCTCTTCGGGGAGGACCACCATGAGGCTTCCCCAGGCTGTGCCCCCCTGCCATGCCGGTTCGCAATTGCCCCAAGAAAAAGCCCTGTACTGCAGGTTGGGGCAGCAACCTTGTGATATGATCTGTGCTCTCACTTCCGGTTTAGAGTTCTAGTTGGTCTGCCTCTAGTTCTCTCCCTGCTTGTGCTGGTCTTCTCCCTGTCCCCTGGCAAGATTCCAGATAATCTCCAACTAGTAAATTGTTGTATTTCTAATCTTTATGAGCTGTAGCAGTCAAGCACTATTTTTGAGGCTGAATATAATATTGATAGTGAGGGTAAGAGAGGAGCTTAGAAAGTCGTGTGTGCCTTCTCCACCATCTTGGCTCTGCCCTGCAAATTGCTCTAAATAACACTTGGACCGTTCATAACTACAATAAGAGTATATTAGTGTTCTAATTTTTCTACATTTCTTCCAACATTAATCAGTTTCCCTTTCTGTCATATTAGCAATATTATTGACAGATTCAATTGTTAAGAAAAATAATTTTGTATGTATGCAATTTACACTCATTAATGGTCTATGGAGCTAAAACAAAAATGTCTAATCACTCTTTCACATGGAAATCACTTATTGCAGCTATTTCCCCACCTTGAATTTCTCCTTATTAGACTAAATATTCCAGATTTCTTCAACTAATATTCATATGACATTAATTGAAGATTCTTTGCTATCTTCTTTCCCTTCTCCTAAAGTTCTTCAGCTTATATAACTCCTTGCTAGGGTATATCATGCACAATTATTTTTTCAAGAAATATTCTTATAGGACTTTAAAATTGTTTAATTATATTACAAGTATAATTTTCTTTATTTTATATATGAGTGTGTGGTTCAAATTGGTAAGTGGTCACTATTTAATAAAAAGCTGGAGAGATCTCTAGGAGCAAAGCAAAATTTTATTGTTCATTCTTGGGAGAATCAGGTGTCTCTCCCCTAGAGCAGGCAATCGAAAGAAGGAGGCACCTTTTAGGACAGGTTTGACACTTTAAATAGTCCCTAACACAAATACCCCTCCCACCCCCAAACATCATCCTCATTGGCTGAGGGTCTTACATTCTAAACTCAGGAACTACCCAAGAAATGGAACTTGACCAATAAGTACATAGTTGCCCATATTTGATGGAAATAGGGGAAAAATGATGTCATGGGATTATAGTAGGAAGGGGACTTAAGTACGCCCTTTAATCAATGCTCAAAGACATTCAGGCCTACTCCAATTTTTTTTTTTTTTTTTAATTTAATTTTATTTAATAATAACTTTGTATTGACAGAATCCATGCCAGGATAATTTTTACACAACATTATCCCTTGCAATCACGTTTCGTTTTTTCCCCTCCCTCCCCCTCCCCCCCCAAGATGGCAAGCAGTCCTATATATGTTAAATATGTTGCAGTATATCCTAGATACAATACATATTTGCAGAACCGAACAGTTCTCCCGCTGCACAGGGAGAATTGGATTCAGAAGGTAAAAATAACTCGGGAAGAAAATCAAAAATGCAAATAGTTCACATTCATTTCCCAGTATTCCTTCTTTGGGTGTAGCTGTTTCTGTCCATCATTTATCCAATGAAACTCAGTTAAGTCTTTTTGTCAGAGAAATCCACTTCCATCAGAATACATCCTCATACAATATCGTTGTCAAAGTGTATAATGATCTCCTGGTTCTGCTCATCTCACTTAGCATCTGTCCATGTAGGTCTCTCCAAGCCTCTCTGTATTCATCCTGCTGGTCATTCCTTACAGAGCAATAATATTCCATAGCATTCATATACCACAATTTACCCAGCCATTCTCCAATTGATGGGCATCCATTCATTTTCCAGTTTCTAGCCACTACAAACAGGGCTGCTACAAACATTTTGGCACATACAGGTCCCTTTCCCTTTTTTAGTATCTCTTGGGGTATAAGCCCAATAGAAACACTGCTGGATCAAAGGGTATGCACAGTTTGATAACTTTTTGGGCATAATTCCAGATTGCTCTCCAGAATGGCTGGATTCGTTCACAACTCCACCAACAATGCATCAGTGTCCCCGTTTTCCTGCATCCCCTCCAACATTCATCATTATTTTTTCCTGTGATCTTAGCCAATCTGACAGGTGTGTAGTGATATCTCAGAGTTGTCTTAATTTGCATTTCTCTGATCAATAGTGATTTGGAACACTCTTTCATGTGAGTGGTAATAGTTTCAATTTCTTCATCTGAAAATTGTCTGTTCATATCTTTTGACCATTTATCAATTGGAGAATGGCTTGATTTTTTATAAATTTGAGTCAGTTCTCTATATATTTTGGAAATGAGGCCTTTATCAGAACCTTTAATTGTAAAGATGTTTTCCCAGTTTGTTGCTTCCCTACTAATCTTGTTTGCATTCGTTCTGTTTGTACAAAGGCTTTTTAATTTGATATAATCAAAATTTTCTATTTTGTGATCAGTAATGGTCTCTAGTTCATCTTTGGTCACGAATTTCTTTCTCCTCCACAAGTCTGAGAGATAAACTATTCTATGTTCCTCTAATTTATTTTAATCTCGTTCTTTATGCCTAGGTCATGGACCCATTTTGATCTTATCTTGGTATGTGGTGTTAAGTGTGGGTCCTTGCCTAATTTCTGCCATACTAATTTCCAGTTATCCCAGCAGTTTTTATCAAATAATGAAATCTTATCCCAAAATTTAGAATCTTTGGGTTTGTCAAACACTAGATTGCTATAGTTGACTATTCTGTCTTGTGAACCTAACCTTTTCCACTGATCAACTAATCTATTTCTAAGCCAATACCAAATGGTTTTGGTGACTGCTGTTTTATAATATAATTTTAGATCAGGTACAGCTAGACCACCTTCATTTGATTTTTTTTTTCATTAATTCCCTTGAGATTCTCGACTTTTTATTGTTCCATATGAATTTTGTTGTTATTTTTTCTAAATCATTAAAATATTTTCTTGGAAGTCTGATTGGTATAGCACTAAATAAATAGATTAGTTTAGGGAGTATTGTCATCTTTATTATATTCGCTCGGCCTATCCAAGAGCACTTAATATTTTTCCAATTATTTAAGTCTGACTTTATTTGTGTGAAATTTTTTTGTAATTTTGCTCATATAATTCCTGACTTTCCTTTGGTAGGTAGATTCCCAAATATTTTATGCTATCAACAGTTATTTTGAATGGAATTTCTCTTTGTATCTCTTGCTCTTGGATTTTGTTGGTGGTGTATAAGAATGCTGAGGATTTATGGGGATTTATTTTGTATCCTGCTACTTTGCTAAAATTATGAATTATTTCTAATAGCTTTTTAGTAGAATCTCTGGGGTTTTCTAGGTATACCATCATATCATCTGCAAAGAGTGATAGTTTGGTTTCCTCATTGCCTACTCTAATTCCTTTAATCTCTTTCTTGACTCTTATTGCAGAAGGCCTACTCCAATTCTGAAGTAGATAAAACCTCATGCGATTTTCACAACTGTCTTGAAAGATCTCACTTCATCTTATTTATGAGTAACTGAGGCTAAGGGAAATAAAAGATCTTGGTTTATTCACATGACAAGTGAATGTTAGATATGAGATTTGAACCTAAATCTCTCTGACTCCAAACCAGTGCTGAGCCCATTAAATTACATTGCTTATTTATTTTGATGTTTACATAGGGATTTGTAAATTTAACTTTAGAAACATAATGTGATTCTGAAATATAAAGGCCAAATAAAAGAATATATAGTGCCTTATTCTTTCTCAAGGGTCTGTACCAGAAGAGTATCACTTAGAGACAAAGATAAGTTTGTCATCATCATAAGAAGTATTTTTGACTCCTTAACCATTAAAATGAACCAGGAGGGAAATAGATTCCATGACACCAAGAAGTTACTTTATTAAAATCCATTATCAATGTTTATGGGTAGAGATGAGGGAATAGAGGTCAATGAAGAGTCTATTTTAAGTGAGGCTATGATGGCTATAGGATCCAATTTCTATTGATTTCTTACTGCTTCAATTATTCTTTTTAATGAAATAGTAAGCAGTTATTCCAGTGTTGTAGAAGGAATGCAAATGTTTTCAGTTCCCTTTAAATTTCTGCACTCTTGGGAAAAATCCTAGTGGTGTAATCTAGTTAAAACTTTGATTTTGTTCTTAGGTGAAGGTGAATTGGTGTAAAGAATTCTTTCTCACATTCATCTTCCCTGATATCCTTTCCCACAAATAAGCTCTTTTTTACTTACTTTTCCCCAAGGAATGAATTAGTTATATTCTGCCTTTAATGAACATAGCTAAAAAAAAGTCAAAAATACACCAAACTATGGAAGACAGATAATGTGTCTTTTGTATCTTAACTGTTTGGTCTGCCTTTCCTACTTTGCATTTCTTTTTTATTTACAGGATTTTATCCTTACTCCCATTCTAAATTTCCAAAGACTGACATTTTAGTATAATTAAATTCTACATCCTTATATTTTAGAATTCTGCCAAGCTTCTCTTATCAAATTGTGCCAATTTTGTCCTATTTTTTAGACTCTCTAATTACTATGATGTTAATGACTTAATTAATAACTAATTCACAATAAAATCCTATTGGAAAAATTCAAAATCAGAAAAATATTTGTGGAAGGAGAAGAAATTTGTAGGTAATTAAGTTAGTGAAATCCCTTAAATCAATATAGGCAGAGCCATCAATATCAACCCACTTTTGGAACTAATTTTGCAACAGCTCCAAGCCTTCCTATTGTTAACTTTCTCACTCAGCACATAACTGAACACTCCAATATCCCTTAACTTTTCTCTGTAGACGTAATTTTCCAAACTATTAACCACCTTTGTTACTGGGATCATTAAGTGTACATGTGGACCAAAATTATCCAATTCATATTATTCATTTAATTTGAAGTTGACACACTATAACACCAGTTTCCCTCACTATAATGACAACACAGCACATTTCTTTGACTAACCCAAGAAATGATAGTGACCAATTAGAGAACAATAGTCATTTTAATGGCTATGCTAGATTTCCAAAGATTCAATTTATAGGCTGAAGCTGGGAGGAGAGAGAAAGGGCAGTAGATATTGCACACATCACAATTACTATTTTTGTCCCAGTGGTTCCAATTATGCTTCTATACTTTACTTTAGAAGAGTTCAAATCACTAACCATGCAATACCTCATTAGCAAATTATGTGTCCTCATTAAATTCAAAATAATATCATGTTGAAAAGTTAAGCAAGAACAAGACTGCACTTTTTTTTTTTTTTTTAACAGTATGTGAGGTTAAATTCCAGCACAGCAAACACCATTCTATCCAAAATATCCAGCTTGTGGAAAGATTTACAAATTCACTCATTTTGAACAATATTTAATAAAAATCCCAATTCACAATAATTCATTCATTGGCAATTCATTTCAATAGTATTTGATGGACACTGGTGAATAGACTGATTAATCTGATTGTTCTTTGATTTGTCTATTTATTCTGTGCTCTTTTAAAGGTCATGTATCTAAGAAAATCAAGTCAAGACGAGATAAAGTGACAGCAAATGAGCCTATTATTGTAAAAGTTTTAGCAATTGCTGTTCTAAATATATCAGGATTGGTAAATTCATATGTTGTATATAAAATATCAGTGAATTTACATCATGAATTTCCTTTATCTCATCAGTGAAAGATAAAGTGATGCTACAAATGTTAAAATGTAACTTATTCTTATGGAGGTTGGGAAAAACACAATTAGGATGTTTCATAACAATTAACTTAGGTCACAAGATCAATGATACAGAGCTGAAAGTCATTGAATCTAATCACCTTATTTTATTTATGAGGGAATTGTGACCTCAGAAGGTTAAGTATCTTACTCAAGGTTACACTAGTAGTAATTATCACATGTAAAATTTGTATCATAATCATCTTACTCTGGAGCATGTGCTTTTTCCCCTTTACCATATTGGTCTTTTTCTAACACTATTCCAAGTAGAATAAAGTTTATTTTAAATCTAAAAGTAAAGGGCATTGAAGTACAATTTCCTTCAACTCAGTTGAATGTAAGATCTGATAAGATGATTGGTTAAGTGAAGAAATTAGCCATGCCCTTTTGGGTTTTAAATAATCAAGCCTTAGGCAATTTATGAATTTAAATTTAAACTTCAAGCTAGGAGCTGTCTCTAGTGAAGTTTTCTGGCTTTGTGTGTGTGTGTGTGTGTGTGTGTGTGTGTGTATGTGTGTGTGTGTGTGTGTGTGTGTGTATCTATGTCTGTGTAGGTGTCTATCTGTGTCTGTGTGTCTGTATATCTGTGTGTCTCAATGTGTCTCTGAGTCTGTGTGTGAACTATATTCCTACCCTTACATAGTTTTTGGTGTGTTTTTAATAATAGCTTTTATTATCAAAATATATGCAAAGATAATTTTCAATATTCACCTTTGCGAAACCTTGTATTCTAATTTTTTCTCTTTCTTCCCTTAGACAGCAAATGCTCTAATATATGTTAATTGTGTACAGTTCTTCCATACATATTTCCATAAAATTTATCATGCTGCACAAGAAAAATCAAATCAAAAAGGAAAAATGAGAAAGAAAACAAAAAGCAAACAACAAGAAAAAAGGTGAAAATACTTTGTTGTGATAACATTCAGTCCCCATAGTCCTTTCTGTGGGTACAGGTGTCTCTCTACATCACAAGTCTCTAAGAATTAGTCTGTTTCACCTCATTGTTGAAAAGAGTCATGTCCATCAGAATTGATCATCACATAACCTTGTGTGTACTGTTCTACATGACTTTGAAAGAAATCTACACAAATAGAAGAACTCACATATAGTAGGAAGAAAGACACATACTCTAGACAACAAGCCTGTAACCTAAGTCAATAAGTGTCATAAAAGATTCACACTACAGACACAAGTCAACTCATTAAACTTAGTGTAGCAACCCACAAAGCAAAAGATGCTGGAATTCAGAGTAACTCAAGATCAACATATTATATAGAGAAAGAAAGGCATTTCTAGGCTTTCTCAGTACTCTTCAGGAGCTGTTGATTACATTTGTTAATACATGTATCTTATAAATGTGTCTCACTAACAAGGTGTTATGTTTAAGACCAATTTTCCATGCCCATGAATATATTTCTTGGGGAACATGAAACAAGTTTCTTTGGATGTTTTGATAGATGCTGCTTTTCTATGATAGCTTTCATAAATGCCTTTGCTAAGAACTAATTGTTTTTGCTAACTTATTATTAATGTGAAGTACACACATGGTCATTCGCTACAGGATAGGCGAGAAACTCCACAGAATTAATTGAGTGGCCTAAGATATCAATTACTCACTGGGGACCAAAATTGCAAGTTTGAGTTCAAATAGAGAGAAAAGTCCCAGATTGGATGTGTAATGTAAAATTATTCAACTTTTATTCAATCTTTGAGTGTGCACTGTATTTGGAGTATTTTACATACTTGGTTACCCATATGACAATCAGTCTCTAGCTCATAACACCATTGCCTTGGATATAATCAAGAGAGATGAGAAATCTCTCAAAACATATATCATGATTCCACCAAGGTTTTTGTACTAAAAATATCTTTCAATAATAATATGACAAAAAATGTTATATAGTGGGAAAGGACAGCATATTATGGTTTAATCTGTGGCTCTATCAATTATCTGTATGTTCTTGGGTAAGTCACTTTATCATTCTGAACCTAATTTTCCACATTTCTAAAATGAGAAATTTGGATTAGATCATCTCTAAAATTCCTTCACCCTCTAAAACTGTGATCTTTTTAAGACTTGAAGCCTTTTGTATATTCTTTATTTTAGGGACCCTCTTTTTCATGTTTCCATTTGGTTATTTTTATTATTACAATAGAATTTTAGGTCTTTGTGAAGAAGGGAATATATGTTTGTTTTGCTTTGCTTTTTGTTTTGTTTTGCTTCTCTATTCCCAGGGACTAGCAGGATACCTGAAAAATAACGCACATTTTAAAACATGTTATGTAATTGAATAAAACTGAATTCCTAAAATTGCCTGAGGAGGCAATAATCTAGAAGTGGTAGGGTCTTACTCACAGACTTTCTAATTGGTGCATAAGGTTCAATCAAAAAGGACAACCTGGAAAAAAGAAAAAAACAAACTCTTGTTTTATTTTTATTTGATTAATAGCACTATTGAGAAGTAATATTCTTCTACTACTAAGGAAAGGCTTATTTAAGAAAAGAAAGAAGTAACAGAGTAAGTGCTCTTTGCTTGTGAACAACTTGCAACAATGACCTTTGTCAGAATATCTGGTTTGACATCAGAGACAGTATTAGCAAAAAAATTGCTAGGAAACATCATAATGCAGTAAGATTAGCAAATCTGACATGACATAGTGAGGGTTGGACATTTCTAACTTGTCTTCCTGAGATAAAGAATTTTAGTTATTAAAAGAAATAATGAAAAAAAAAATCTATGAAAATCTGGAATGCTATTGTTGTGCCACAGTTCCCTTTTAATGTCCCCATTGTCCTATTTAGTTACTCTGCCTCAGGTTATAACTTTTCCCTCTTAATACTTGATGAGATAAAGGTTTTATATCTTTAGGCTATAATCATTCCTTCCTAATGTTTGACCTGATAAAGATCTATTCATTTTAGACAGCATTAGATTATCATTAACCTCTCCAGTACCTCCCTCCATTGTGTCATCCTAGGGGCCTCCCTCCATCAGGTTATCCCTATCCAGGTACCTCCCCCATTATGTCATTGTTCTTGTTATCCTATATATCCTGTATATCCTATATAAAAAATCTTGCTGTCCCGATACTTGGGAATGGATTGTTTGAGACAATAGTCTCATTCAGCCCTGGGACCAAACATGGATCATTTGGTCCCAGAAAATCTCTCCATTTAATAAACTAATAAATTGCTCTCTAATCTCTGTCTTGTTCAGTTTCTCTGGCATTACATTATTTCATTTTAATTCTACTCCTAAAAACAGTATAACTAAAGTGAACTAATAAGTTTTACTTCTAATTGTCCATTACTTTTAAGTCATTGTGAATGAAATCATTGAGGTAAAGGTGGAGGGGAAATTAAGGTAAGTGAGAGATGATCCTGCCTTCCAGAAACTTTTAATCTGATAGATGTACATATGATATAACATACAGAAAAGTAATTACCAGTACAAAGTAATATTGGAGGGGAAAGTATAGTATTGAAGGGAATCATTAATTTCTTAATTAGACTTAATAAAGGTCTGTCAAATGTTCAGAATACATCAGATAGAATCTTTCCATATAGAGCAACTGAAGAGCTTACTTTCTAGAATTACAATGAGGTGAAAAGGAAAAGACATGGAGAGATTATAAACAATCAAAATTTACATAACTATTTCCTATCTGTTAAGGATTTGGTGAATGGAAGACTCTTTGACTGTGATATCAAGAGGGTGTAGATGCATTTAAAAAGTTTTAGTATGCTTCCACTATATCTCTTTTAATAGACTTAAATTATGTCATGTTCAGTTCATTTAATTTCACTGATATTGTGAATCCTTCATCCATAGTTTTTAGTAAGAAAACATTTCAGAAGAGGAGAAGCTTTGGGACCTCATTTCCAGAGACTTTTCATGAACCTAAGAAACTGTCCTCAGTACTTGAGCTTTGAATTTGTTCATTTCCTTATATATGAAGAGAATGGAACCTCTGACTCTATAAATATAAAAGGGTCAGAGGAAACTTTGATGTCCCAGAATTCCAGAATTGGGTTTATACCTAGTGTAGCATTATTATGAGGAGAAAAAAAAAAAAACTTAATAAGTGCTTATTCTTCTCCCCACTTTGGGAAAAAAAAAAAGGACCTCGGATTTAACAATTTTAAATCTTAAGATGGTGTATTTTAGCAATTAAGAAATCACAGGTAACCTAGGAGATGAAATTTTCTTTTGAGTAATGAGATTGAAAGCTTTATTTTGAAAGGAAAAATAATTAAAAGGACAGAAAATGAAATAAAAAAGTACATGACCTCTAGAAAAAGAGAAAGAAATGTTAAATACATAATAGGCATATTTAAATTTGTTTTCTTTGATTTCTTTCATTTTTAGCACAAGGGGAAATTTAACATGTTTCTAAGTATCAGAGGAGGAGTTAGTGAATAAGAAAGAATTGAAAATGAGAAGAGAGGTGATTATTTAAGGGCCAATTAGCCAAAGAATAGAGGAAAGGATGAGATCAAGAGCTATAGTTGTTAATGTTTGGCCTTGGAAAAGAGAAGATACTTCTGTTCAGAGATTGGCTAAAAGGAGAAAATAGGTAATAATGTCAAGGGGTTTTTGAGTTTTTTCTTTTTTAAGAGAGGAAATGAAGATGATTGAAAGAAATGGATGCTTTTCTTAGTAAATTATGGATATTTTACTGAGAGGGAAGTTATATATATATATATGGGGATATCATCATAGAGTTTAATGTATATTTGAATTAGAAATATGTAAATTCGAGATTGTCAAAAAAGATAGGAGAACCAGAACATAGAATCATAGATTAAAATTTGTAGGGGATATAAAGGAGCCTCTAACTTATTCTCCTCATCTTACAGATGAAGAAATTAAAGCACATTGTCGTTATATGACAGTCCAATATGACATCTGTAGGTCAGTGTGAGAGGTATAGTTTCAACATAGATCTTATGACTTAGAGCCAATGTTTCCATTTTTATTATTGTTTGCTTTGTTTTGTTTTTATTCCAATTAAACTATATTATGAGGGTGAGGGGGGAGAGTAGACAAGTTTTATGTGAACTTCTCTGAGCATTCCAAGAATCAACAGCACATTAAGCATCTGAATTGGTTTTGGACTGACAGAATCCACAAATACTTGAAGTACAACAAATTTCCAGAAGATACTTTGGAAGAACTTCAGAGAAGGGCTATTTAAACTGGGCAGGGGGAGAGACTGCCAAACCCAGATAGCAATGCAGGGAACCTGTGGCAGGGAGCTGAGGCAGGGAGACACAGGGAATCTATTGTGAGGCTGCTAAGCTACTCTGTTCTGTTTGTAAGCCAGTGGTTCAACAGATTTGCTTTGAGACACCCAAAGTAAATACAAAACAAATCAGTCAACAGCACCAGCTCCAGGATAAATTAAAGCATAGGTCCCACATTTGTCTTAAGAGCAGATCTCAATCTTTTAAAAAATGAACAAAAAAGCAAAAAGAACTCTGACCATAAACATCTTTTATGAAGAAAGATAAGAACAGACGTGAAATCCTGATGATTCTGAAGGCCACTAACTTCAAATGAAGCTCCAAAGGATGATATGTGTCAATTCCCCTTTGATAAGAGTCTCTTGGAAGAATTCAAAAAACATCTAAAATGAGAATTAGAAGAAAAATGGGGAAAGGAAATGATATATTTGCACGACAGAACTAAAAGAAAAACCAGAAATTATCTGAAGAAAACTCCTTAATGAATAGACTTGATGAAATGGGAAAAGTGTATAACTCCTTACAAAATAGATATGAGAGAGAAAACAATTCATTAAAAAAAAATTGTGAAAAGGGGAAAAAAATGCCATGAACAAAATCACTTCATTTAAATGTCCAATTGTTCAAATGAAAAAGGAGATAAAAAGCTAACTGAAGGAAACAATTCACTAAAAATTATAATTGAACAAAGGGAAGTTAATAATTCCTTTTTTTTAAATAAAGTAATACTGTTTTTTTTTTTAATTCTTTCAAAGTGAAATAACCTCTACCAGAAATCTAAAACATAATCACTGTCACATCTATTTTTTTAAAATAACTTTTTGTTGACAGAACCCATGCCAGGGTAATTTTTTACAACATTACCCCTTGCACTCACTCTGTTTTGATTTTTCCCCTCCCTCTCTCTCCACTCCCTCCCCAGATGGCAAACAGTCCTTTACATGTTAAATAGGTTACAGTATATCTAGATATAATATATGTGTGCAGAACAGAACAGTTCTCTTGTTGCACAAGGGGAATTTGATTCAGAAGGTGCTCATTTCACTTAGCATCAGTTCATGTAAGTCTCGCCAGTCCTCTATATTCATCCTGCTGGTCATCTCTTACAAAACAATAATATTCCATAAGGTTCCTATACCACAATTTACTCAACCATTCTTCAATTGATGGTCATCCATTCATTTTCCAGCTTCTAGCCACTACAAACAGGGCTGCCACAAACATTTTGGCACATATAGGTCCCTTTCACTTCTTTAGTATCTCTTTGGGGTATAAGCCCAGTAGAAACACTGCTGGATCAAAGGGTATG
>NW_026262403.1:0-11990 GCF_016432865.1 Antechinus flavipes | reverse complement strand
ATAAAGTAATACTGTTTTTTTTTTTAATTCTTTCAAAGTGAAATAACCTCTACCAGAAATCTAAAACATAATCACTGTCACATCTATTTTTTTAAAATAACTTTTTGTTGACAGAACCCATGCCAGGGTAATTTTTTACAACATTACCCCTTGCACTCACTCTGTTTTGATTTTTCCCCTCCCTCTCTCTCCACTCCCTCCCCAGATGGCAAACAGTCCTTTACATGTTAAATAGGTTACAGTATATCTAGATATAATATATGTGTGCAGAACAGAACAGTTCTCTTGTTGCACAAGGGGAATTTGATTCAGAAGGTGCTCATTTCACTTAGCATCAGTTCATGTAAGTCTCGCCAGTCCTCTATATTCATCCTGCTGGTCATCTCTTACAAAACAATAATATTCCATAAGGTTCCTATACCACAATTTACTCAACCATTCTTCAATTGATGGTCATCCATTCATTTTCCAGCTTCTAGCCACTACAAACAGGGCTGCCACAAACATTTTGGCACATATAGGTCCCTTTCACTTCTTTAGTATCTCTTTGGGGTATAAGCCCAGTAGAAACACTGCTGGATCAAAGGGTATGCATAGTTTGATAAATGTAAGTTTCATCTGAGTTGACAGACACACAGTCCATTGCTAAGACAAGTCAATGAGCATTGCTAGATCTGTACTCAAAGGTTTTCTATTTTGTAAATGGGAGAGATGACATCCATGGCTTATGCTCTGCTGCTTGCCCTTTATGAACTCACTGTGCAACCAAGAAGCCATGATGGAACTTGAGAGGAGGACTGTAGTAGAAGGTTCATAGATATCAGGAGAAATTCCTTCTCTCCAAGTACCATTTCGGAAGAATTTGGGGTGGATGTTGTCACAGGAATGACTGTAATAGCAGGAATTGCCATTAGCATCTGTCAAGTAGCCAAATTCTCTATAGAGTATTGAGTATAACAACCTCCTGTGTTTATGATCTGGAGCAGATAAATAGATGTGGGAGATGGTTTGTTTGTTTAATAATTTCCTGAAAGACATTGTGACAGAGTGGAAAGACAGCAGAACTTGGAATAAAGAGACTCTGAGTTGGATTATTTCCTATGATACCATGAGCTCTATTACCACTGACAAGTTGTTTTACCTGTGGGAGCTTCAGTTTCATGACACAGATATAAAGAAGATAATTTCACCTACTCAATAGAGTTGTTGTGAGGGTCAGTTAAGATCATAAGAGCATAGATATAGAACTGCAATGAGCCCCAAAGGCTATGTAGTTCAAACCACTCAATTTACAGAAGAAGAAATTAAACAACTTGTTCAAGTTCAACAGTTAACAAGTAATCAGGCTACTATTTAAATTGAGGTCCCCTGATGTTGGGACTTCCGGTTAAGATGGCGGAGAGGAGGCTCACAGCTGCATAAGCTCCACGCTTTCTCTCACTATCCATTTCATTACAAGCCTCTGAATCAATGCTTGACTGAAAAAAAACCCCACAAATAGTTACCAAGAGAAGCCATCCTTGAGATCCGCCACGAAAGGTCTGTCTTTACTGGAGGGCTGGGGCAGTTTTAGATCGGGCGCAGGCGGCAGTGAGAGCACGGGAGCAGACTGGAGAGGGGGTGGAGGGTGATCACAGCCATCTCTGCGGGGAGAGCTTCGCTACAGGTTTGGAACCTGCAGCAAATCAGCAGCCCAGCAGAGAAGCTAAAAACACCAGGGCTGAAGAATACAACCCCAAACAGCTGGAGTCTCTCAGGACCTGGCCGCCCCCCCCTTCTCCCCCCTCAGTGACTCAGCACGCTTTGGGATCTCAGAGCGCAGGCGCAGCACAGTCCTGCTAGTGCCTCACTGCTGCCCCCTGCAGTCTGTAGAGGAAGCTCGATAACACACCCAGCCCCCCCCCTCCCCAAAGAAAGACTCCAGTTTTTTCTGTTTTTCTTTGGTAGTTTGTCTCTGATTAATAGACAGAATGAGCAAGAAGCTGAAGAGGACTTTAACCCTTGACAGCTTCTACACAGATAGAGAGCAGACTTTAAATCCTGAGGAGACTAAAAACAGGCAGTCCCCAGGTGATTCCCCAAAGGAGGAAATCATCTGTTCCTCAGCACAGATGAACCTCATAGAAGTGATTAAAAAGGCTCTCACAAGGGAGCTAGAAGAAAAATGGGAAAAGGAGAGGGAGGCTTGGCAAAAGAGCCTGGAGAAAGTTAAAGAGAGAGTGGATAAAGAAGTAAAATCCTTGAAAAAATAGGATTAGTGAACTGGAAACAGAAAACAGCTCTCTAAAAAACAAAATTGGCGAAATGGAAAAAAATTCCACAGAACAAAAGAACTCAATTGGACAATTAGAGAAAGATTTTAAAAAAGTGAGTGAAGAGAATACTTCACTGAAAATCAGAATTGAACAAGTGGAATTGAATGACTCGAGGAGACAAGAAGAATCAGTCAAGCAAATCCAAAAAAATCAAACAATGGAGAAAAATGTGAAATACCTTCTGGGGAAGACAACAGACCTGGAAAACAGATCCAGGAGAGACAATCTGAGAATCATTGGACTCCCAGAAAAACATGATGAAAAAAAGAGCCTGGACACTGTCTTCCAGGAAATTATCAAAGAGAACTGCCCAGAAGTCATAGGAACAGAGGAAAAAATAAACATTGAAAGGATTCATCGATCACCCACTGAAAGGGATCCTAAAATCAAAACACCAAGGAATATAGTGGCCAAATGCCAGAACCCTCAGATGAAAGAAAAAATATTGCAAGCGGCTAGAAAAACCCAATTCAAGTATCAAGGAGCCACAATAAGGATCACCCAGGATCTGGCAGCATCCACATTAAAAGATCGAAGGGCCTGGAATATGATATTCCGAAAGGCTAAGGAACTTGGTATGCAACCAAAAATAACTTACCCAGCGAGAATGAGCATCTTTTTCCAGGGAAGAAGATGGACATTCAACGAAGTAAGCGAATTTCATCTATTTCTGATGAAAAAACCAGAACTTAACAAAAAGTTTGATCTACAAATATAGAACTCAAGAGAAATCTAAAAAGGTAAAGATTAATCTTGGGAACTATATTTTGACTATATAGATGTATAAAGAATACATGTATACCTTGTTCTAGAAATTGATGTGGAAAGGACATTGTACCAGAAAAAGGGTAAAGTGGGGGTAGTACATCTCATGAAGAGGCATAGGAAACCTATTATATCTGAGAGAAAGAATGGAGGGGGATGAATATAGTGGGTATCTTACTGCCTTCAGAATTGGCTTTAAGTGAAAAATCTTAAGACATATTCAATCTATGGTGAAACTTCTCCCATCTCATTGAAAAGTGAGAAGGGAAAAGTGGAAAGGGAAGGAATAAGCTAAGCGGAAGGGAATACGGGAACTGGGAGGGAAAGGGGTAAGATAGGGGGAGGAACTCAAAGGCGGGGGGAGGGACACTAAAAGGGAGGGCTGTGAGAAGCAAGGGGTGCTCACAAGCTTAATACTTGGAAGGGGGGGAAAGGGGAAAGAAGGGAGGAAAGCATAAACCGGGGTTAACAAGATGGCAAGTAATACAGAATTGGTCATTCTAACCATAAACGTGAACGGGGTAAACTCCCCCATAAAGAGAAAGCGGTTAGCAGAATGGATTAAAAGCCAGAATCCTACAATATGTTGTTTACAGGAAACACACCTGAAGCGGGGAGATACATGCAGGTTAAAGGTAAAAGGTTGGAGCAAAATCTACTATGCTTCAGGTGAAGTCAAAAAAGCAGGGGTAGCCATCCTGATCTCAGATCAAGCTAAAGCAAAAATTGACCTAATTAAAAGAGATAAGGAAGGACACTATATCTTGCTAAAGGGTAGCATGGATAATGAAGCACTATCTATATTAAACATATATGCACCAAGTGGGGTAGCATCTAAATTCTTAAAAGAGAAACTAAGAGAGCTGCAAGAAGAAATAGACAGTAAAACTATAATAGTGGGAGATCTTAACCTTGCACTCTCAGAATTAGATAAATCAAACCAGAAAATAAATAAGAAAGAAGTCAAAGAGGTAAACAGAATACTAGAAAAGCTAGATATGATAGATCTCTGGAGAAAATGTAATGGAGACAGAAAGGAATACACTTTCTTTTCAGCAGTTCATGGAACCTATACAAAAATTGACCATATATTAGGACATAAAAACCTCAAACTCAAATGTAGTAAGGCAGAAATAGTAAATGCATCCTTTTCAGACCACGATGCAATGAAAATTACATTCAACAAAAAAGCAGGGGGAAGTAGACCAAAAAATAATTGAAACTAAATAATCTCATACTAAAGAATGATTGGGTAAAACAGCAAATCATAGACATAATTAATAACTTCACCCAAGAAAACGATAATAATGAGACATCATACCAAAATGTATGGGATGCAGCCAAAGCGGTAATAAGGGGAAATTTCATATCTCTAGAGGCCTATTTGTATAAAATAGAGAAAGAGAAGGTCAATGAATTGGGTTTGCAATTAAAAATGCTAGAAAAGGAACAAATTAAAAACCCCCAGTCAAACACTAAACTTGAAATTCTAAAAGTAAAAGGTGAGACCAATAAAATTGAAAGTAAAAAAACTATTGAATTGATTAATAAAACTAAGAGTTGGTTCTATGAAAAAACCAACAAAATAGACAAACCCTTAGTAAATCTGATTAAAAAAAGGAAAGAGGAAAATCAAATTGTTAGTCTAAAAATGAAAAGGGAGAACTCACCATAACGAAGAGGAAATTAGAGCAATAATTAGGAGTTACTTTGCCCAACTTTATGCCAATAAATTCGACAACTTAAATGAAATAGAAAAATACCTCCAAAAATACAGCTTGCCCAAACTAACAGAGGAAGAAGTAAATATCCTAAACAGTCCCATCTCAGAAAAAGAAAAGAACAAACTATCAATCAACTCCCTAAGAAAAAATCCCCAGGACCAGATGGATTTACATGTGAATTCTACCAAACATTTAAAGAACAATTAACTCCAATGTTATATAAACTATTTGAAAAAATAGGGATTGAAGGAGTCCTACCAAACTCCTTTTATGACACAGATATGGTACTGATACCTAAACCAGCTAGGCTGAAAACAGAGAAAGAAAATTATAGACCAATCTCCCTAATGAATATTGATGCTAAAATCTTAAATAAAATATTAGCAAAAAGATTACAGAAAATTGTCACCAGGATAATACACTATGACCAAGTAGGATTTATACCAGGAATGCAGGGCTGGTTCAATATTAGGAAAACTATTAACATAATTGACTATATCAATAACCAAACAAACAAAAACCACATGATCATCTCAATAGATGCAGAAAAAGCATTTGATAAAATCCAACACCCATTCCTAATAAAAACACTTGAGAGCATAGGAATAAATGGACTTTTCCTTAAAATAGTCAGGAGCATATATTTAAAACCATCAGTAAGCATCATATGCAATGGGGAAAAACTGGAACCTTTCCCAGTAAGATCTGGAGTGAAGCAAGGTTGCCCACTATCACCATTATTATTTAATATCGTATTAGAAACACTAGCCTCGGCAATAAGAGTCGAGAAAGATATAAAAGGAATTAGAGTAGGCAATGAGGAAACCAAACTATCACTCTTTGCAGATGATATGATGGTATACCTAGAGAACCCCAGAGATTCTACCAAAAAGCTATTGGAAATAATTCATAATTTTAGCAAAGTAGCTGGCTACAAAATAAATCCCCATAAATCCTCAGCATTTTTATACATCACCAACAAAACCCAACAGCAAGAGATACAAAGAGAAATTCCATTCAGAATAACTGTTGATACCATAAAATATTTGGGAATCTATCTACCAAAGGAAAGTCAGGAATTATATGAGCAAAATTATAAAAAAGTCTCCACACAAATAAAGTCAGACTTAAATAATTGGAAAAATATTAAGTGCTCTTGGATCGGCCGAGCGAACATAATAAAGATGACAATACTCCCTAAACTAATCTATTTATTTAGTGCTATACCAATCAGACTTCCAAGAAAATATTTTATTGATCTAGAAAAAATAACAACAAAATTCATATGGAACAATAAAAAGTCGAGAATCTCAAGGGAATTAATGAAAAAAAAATCAAATGAAGGTGGCCTAGCTGTACCTGATCTAAAATTATATTATAAAGCAGCAGTCACCAAAACCATTTGGTATTGGCTAAGAAATAGATTAGTGGATCAGTGGAAAAGGCTAGGCTCACAAGACAGAATAGTCAACTATAGCAATCTAGTGTTTGACAAACCCAAAGCCCCTAACTTCTGGAAAAGAATTCATTATTTGATAAAAACTGCTGGGATAATTGGAAATTAGTATGGCAGAAATTAGGCATGGACCCACACTTAACACCATATACCAAGATAAGATCAAAATGGGTCTATGACCTAGGCATAAAGAACGAGACTATAAATAAATTAGAGGAACATAGAATAGTTTATCTCTCAGACTTGTGGAGGAGAAAGAAATTTGTGACCAAAGATGAACTAGAGACCATTACTGATCACAGAATAGAAAATTTCGATTACATCAAATTAAAAAGCCTTTGTACAAATAAAACTAATGCAAACAAGATTAGAAGGGAAGCGACAAACTGGGAAAACATTTTCACAGTTAAAGGTTCTGATAAAGGCCTCATTTCCAAAATATATAGAGAACTGACTCAAATTTATAAGAAATCAAGCCATTCTCCAATTGATAAATGGTCAAAGGATATGAACAGACAATTTTCAGAGGATGAGATTGAAACTATTACCACTCATATGAAAGAGTGTTCCAAATCATTATTGATCAGAGAAATGCAAATTAAGACAACTCTGAGATACCACTACACACCTGTCAGATTGGCTAAGATGACAGGAAAAATAATGATGAATGTTGGAGGGGATGCGGGAAAACTGGGACACTAATGCATTGTTGGTGGAGTTGTGAACGAATCCAACCATTCTGGAGAGCAATCTGGAATTATGCCCAAAAAATTATCAAAATGTGCATATCCTTTGATCCAGCAGTGTTTCTATTGGGCTTATATCCCAAAGAAATACTAAAGAAGGGAAAGGGACCTGTATGTGCCAAAATGTTTGTAGCAGCCCTGTTTGTAGTGGCTAGAAACTGGAAAATGAATGGATGCCCATCAATTGGAGAATGGCTGGGTAAATTGTGGTATATGAATGTTATGGAATATTATTGTTCTGTAAGAAATGACCAGCAGGATGAATACAGAGAGGCTTGGAGAGACCTACATGAACTGATGCTAAGTGAAATGAGCAGAACCAGGAGATCATTATACACTTCGACAACGATATTGTATGAGGACATATTTTGATGGAAGTGGATTTCTTTGACAAAGAGACCTGACTTTCAATTGATAAATGACGGACAAAAGCAGCTACACCCAAAGAAAGAACACTGGGAAACGAATGTGAACTATCTGCATTTTTGTTTCTCTTCCCGGATTATTTATACCTTCTGAATCCAATTCTCCCTATGCAACAAGAGAACTGTTCGGTTCTGCAAACATATATTGTATCTAGGATATACTGCAACATATCCAACATATAAAGGACTGCTTGCCATCTAGGGGAGGGGGTGGAGGGAGGGAGGGGAAAAAAAAATCGGAACAGAAATGAGTGTAAATATAATGTAATTATTAAATAAAAAAATTAAAAAAAAAAAAAGAAAAAAAAAAAAAGAAAAAAAAAAAAAAAAAGAAATAGAAAAATACCTCCAAAAATACAGCTTGCCCAAACTAACAGAGGAAGAAGTAAATATCCTAAACAGTCCCATCTCAGAAAAAGAAATAGAACAAACTATCAATCAACTCCCTAAGAAAAAATCCCCAGGACCAGATGGATTTACATGTGAATTCTACCAAACATTTAAAGAACAATTAACTCCAATGTTATATAAACTATTTGAAAAAAATAGGGATTGAAGGAGTCCTACCAAACTCCTTTTATGACACAGATATGGTACTGATACCTAAACCAGGTAGGCTGAAAACAGAGAAAGAAAATTATAGACCAATCTCCCTAATGAATATGGATGCTAAAATCTTAAATAAAATATTAGCAAAAAGATTACAGAAAATTGTCACCAGGATAATACACTATGACCAAGTAGGATTTATACCAGGAATGCAGGGCTGGTTCAATATTAGGAAAACTATTAGCATAATTGACTATATCAATAACCAAACAAACAAAAACCACATGATCATCTCAATAGATGCAGAAAAAGCATTTGATAAAATCCAACACCCATTCCTAATAAAAACACTTGAGAGCATAGGAATAAATGGACTTTTCCTTAAAATAGTCAGGAGCATATATTTAAAACCATCAGTAAGCATCATATGCAATGGGGAAAAACTGGAACCTTTCCCAGTAAGATCTGGAGTGAAGCAAGGTTGCCCACTATCACCATTATTATTTAATATCGTATTAGAAACACTAGCCTCGGCAATAAGAGTCGAGAAAGATATAAAAGGAATTAGAGTAGGCAATGAGGAAACCAAACTATCACTCTTTGCAGATGATATGATGGTATACCTAGAGAAACCCAGAGATTCTACCAAAAAGCTATTGGAAATAATTCATAATTTTAGCAAAGTAGCTGGCTACAAAATAAATCCCCATAAATCCTCAGCATTTTTATACATCACCAACAAAACCAACAGCAAGAGATACAAAGAGAAATTCCATTCAGAATAACTGTTGATACCATAAAATATTTGGGAATCTATCTACCAAAGGAAAGTCAGGAATTATATGAGCAAAATTATAAAAAAGTCTCCACACAAATAAAGTCAGACTTAAATAATTGGAAAAATATTAAGTGCTCTTGGATCGGCCGAGCGAACATAATAAAGATGACAATACTCCCTAAACTAATCTATTTATTTAGTGCTATACCAATCAGACTTCCAAGAAAATATTTTATTGATCTAGAAAAATAACAACAAAATTCATATGGAATAAAAAGTCGAGAATCTCAAGGGAATTAATGAAAAAAAAATCAAATGAAGGTGGCCT
This sequence comes from Antechinus flavipes, assembly GCF_016432865.1. Lineage (NCBI taxonomy): Eukaryota > Metazoa > Chordata > Mammalia > Dasyuromorphia > Dasyuridae > Antechinus > Antechinus flavipes. The sequence continues at coordinate 2,904 of NW_026262403.1, read as the reverse complement.
AGCTGTACCTGATCTAAAATTATATTATAAAGCAGCAGTCACCAAAACCATTTGGTATTGGCTAAGAAATAGATTAGTGGATCAGTGGAAAAGGCTAGGCTCACAAGACAGAATAGTCAACTATAGCAATCTAGTGTTTGACAAACCCAAAGCCCCTAACTTCTGGAAAAGAATTCATTATTTGATAAAAAATGCTGGGATAATTGGAAATTAGTATGGCAGAAATTAGGCATGGACCCACACTTAACACCATATACCAAGATAAGATCAAAATGGGTCTATGACCTAGGCATAAAGAACGAGACTATAAATAAATTAGAGGAACATAGAATAGTTTATCTCTCAGACTTGTGGAGGAGAAAGAAATTTGTGACCAAAGATGAACTAGAGACCATTACTGATCACAGAATAGAAAATTTCGATTACATCAAATTAAAAAGCCTTTGTACAAATAAAACTAATGCAAACAAGATTAGAAGGGAAGCAACAAACTGGGAAAACATTTTCACAGTTAAAGGTTCTGATAAAGGCCTCATTTCCAAAATATATAGAGAACTGACTCAAATTTATAAGAAATCAAGCCATTCTCCAATTGATAAATGGTCAAAGGATATGAACAGACAATTTTCAGAGGATGAGATTGAAACTATTACCACTCATATGAAAGAGTGTTCCAAATCATTATTGATCAGAGAAATGCAAATTAAGACAACTCTGAGATACCACTACACACCTGTCAGATTGGCTAAGATGACAGGAAAAAATAATGATGAATGTTGGAGGGGATGCGGGAAAACTGGGACACTAATGCATTGTTGGTGGAGTTGTGAACGAATCCAACCATTCTGGAGAGCAATCTGGAATTATGCCCAAAAAATTATCAAAATGTGCATATCCTTTGATCCAGCAGTGTTTCTATTGGGCTTATATCCCAAAGAAATACTAAAGAAGGGAAAGGGACCTGTATGTGCCAAAATGTTTGTAGCAGCCCTGTTTGTAGTGGCTAGAAACTGGAAAATGAATGGATGCCCATCAATTGGAGAATGGCTGGGTAAATTGTGGTATATGAATGTTATGGAATATTATTGTTCTGTAAGAAATGACCAGCAGGATGAATACAGAGAGGCTTGGAGAGACCTACATGAACTGATGCTAAGTGAAATGAGCAGAACCAGGAGATCATTATACACTTCGACAACGATATTGTATGAGGACATATTTTGATGGAAGTGGATTTCTTTGACAAAGAGACCTGACTTTCAATTGATAAATGACGGACAAAAGCAGCTACACCCAAAGAAAGAACACTGGGAAACGAATGTGAACTATCTGCATTTTTGTTTCTCTTCCCGGATTATTTATACCTTCTGAATCCAATTCTCCCTATGCAACAAGAGAACTGTTCGGTTCTGCAAACATATATTGTATCTAGGATATACTGCTGCAACATATCCAACATATAAAGGACTGCTTGCCATCTAGGGGAGGGGGTGGAGGGAGGAGGGAAAAAAAAATCGGAACAGAAATGAGTGTAAATATAATGTAATTATTAAATAAAAAAATAAAAAAAAAAAAAAGAAAAAAAAAAAAGAAAAAAAAAAAAAAAAAAAAGAAATAGAAAAATACCTCCAAAAATACAGCTTGCCCAAACTAACAGAGGAGAAGTAAATATCCTAAACAGTCCCATCTCAGAAAAAGAAATAGAACAAACTATCAATCAACTCCCTAAGAAAAAATCCCCAGGACCAGATGGATTTACATGTGAATTCTACCAAACATTTAAAGAACAATTAACTCCAATGTTATTAAACTATTTGAAAAAAATAGATTGAAGGAGTCCTACCAAACTCCTTTTATGACACAGATATGGTACTGATACCTAAACCAGGTAGGCTGAAACAGAGAAAGAAAATTATAGACCAATCTCCCTAATGAATATGGATGCTAAAATCTTAAATAAAATATTAGCAAAAAGATTACAGAAAATTGTCACCAGGATAATACACTATGACCAAGTAGGATTTATACCAGGAATGCAGGCTGGTTCAATATTAGGAAAACTATTAGCATAATTGACTATATCAATAACCAAACAAACAAAAACCACATGATCATCTCAATAGATGCAGAAAAAGCATTTGATAAAATCCAACACCCATTCCTAATAAAAACACTTGAGAGCATAGGAATAAATGGACTTTTCCTTAAAATAGTCAGGAGCATATATTTAAAACCATCAGTAAGCATCATATGCAATGGGGAAAAACTGGAACCTTTCCCAGTAAGATCTGGAGTGAAGCAAGGTTGCCCACTATCACCATTATTATTTAATATCGTATTAGAAACACTAGCCTCGGCAATAAGAGTCGAGAAAGATATAAAAGGAATAGAGTAGGCAATGAGGAAACCAAACTATCACTCTTTGCAGATGATATGATGGTATACCTAGAGAACCCCAGAGATTCTACCAAAAAGCTATTGGAAATAATTCATAATTTTAGCAAAGTAGCTGGCTACAAAATAAATCCCCATAAATCCTCAGCATTTTTATACATCACCAACAAAACCCAACAGCAAGAGATACAAAGAGAAATTCCATTCAGAATAACTGTTGATACCATAAAATATTTGGGAATCTATCTACCAAAGGAAAGTCAGGAATTATATGAGCAAAATTATAAAAAAGTCTCCACACAAATAAAGTCAGACTTAAATAATTGGAAAAATATTAAGTGCTCTTGGATCGGCCGAGCGAACATAATAAAGATGACAATACTCCCTAAACTAATCTATTTATTTAGTGCTATACCAATCAGACTTCCAAGAAAATATTTTATTGATCTAGAAAAAATAACAACAAAATTCATATGGAACAATAAAAAGTCGAGAATCTCAAGGGAATTA
>NW_026262402.1:0-12990 GCF_016432865.1 Antechinus flavipes | reverse complement strand
ACCAAACTATCACTCTTTGCAGATGATATGATGGTATACCTAGAGAACCCCAGAGATTCTACCAAAAAGCTATTGGAAATAATTCATAATTTTAGCAAAGTAGCTGGCTACAAAATAAATCCCCATAAATCCTCAGCATTTTTATACATCACCAACAAAACCCAACAGCAAGAGATACAAAGAGAAATTCCATTCAGAATAACTGTTGATACCATAAAATATTTGGGAATCTATCTACCAAAGGAAAGTCAGGAATTATATGAGCAAAATTATAAAAAAGTCTCCACACAAATAAAGTCAGACTTAAATAATTGGAAAAATATTAAGTGCTCTTGGATCGGCCGAGCGAACATAATAAAGATGACAATACTCCCTAAACTAATCTATTTATTTAGTGCTATACCAATCAGACTTCCAAGAAAATATTTTATTGATCTAGAAAAAATAACAACAAAATTCATATGGAACAATAAAAAGTCGAGAATCTCAAGGGAATTAATGAAAAAAAAAGTAAGATTGTGTGATGATCAACTATGATAGACTTAGTTCTTCTCAGTAGTTTGATAATACAAGGAAATTCTAGTGAATTTGGGTTGGAACCCAATCTGCAACTAGAAAGAGAACTACATATACCAAATATAATCAGCAAACATGTGCTATATTAACTTTTTCCTTCTTGTGTTTTATTTTCCTTATTTTCTGATTTTTCTCTCCCAACAAGATTTATATGGAAATATGTAAAAACAAATTAATGTACAAATACAACCAATAATAGTTTTACATGTAACTGGGGAATATATGAGGGAGAAAGACCACAGGTCTTAGAATACAATACAATAACAATACAATGAAGAACAATATTTGATGGTTTTGTTTGTTGTTACTGTTGTTCCTTGTAAAATTTCCTCTTTGATCTAAGTTTTAAAATTTAGCAGTAATGTTCCTGTAGGTTTTCCTCGGAGTATCTCTTTCATGTGGTATTCAGTGGATTTTTTTATATTTCTACTTTCCTTTCTTATTCTAATACTTCAGAATATCATTTAATTATTTCTTGTACCATTGTATGCAGAGTTTATTTTGATTAAAACTTTCACATAGTTTAGTAATTCTTAAATTTTCTCTTTATCATTCTTTTTGTAGATCTGTTGTTTTTATCATGAGAAGGCTTACATTTTCTTTCATTTTTCATTCTTCATATTTTGTTTTATTATTTCTTTATCTCACATAACTTCATTGGTTTCCTCAACTACTGATTTTTTTTCTTAAGACTCTGGATCTCCTCTTTTTGGTAGTTGACTTTCTTTTCATAAATGTCTTGCTTTTCTTGCATTCTTCTTCTTCTTATTATTATTATTTTAATTTTTCCTCAGTCTCTATCATTTAATTTATATATATTTGAAATATATATATATATATATATATATATAAATTAATTCTATGATTTATTTTTATTCAGGGGACTATTTAATTTACTCTTTGGTTTAGGAGAATCTATTTTAACTTCATTATTTTCCTCTGAAGTTGAGCTGATTAGAGAAATTCAAATTAAAATCCCATCTCAGATTGGCGTAGATAACAGGAAAATAAAACGATAAATGTTGAATGGATAAAGCTCATGAGAAAATGGTTACTGGTTCAGTTTGGATTGATTCTGTGCTTGTTGGTGATTCAGGCATTCTGGCTAGAAAAGTTCTCTGCAATGTGGTGCAAGGTGATGAATACAGGCTGGATGTCACTACTTCATACCCTCAAAATCTCAAAGTAAATAGGCTATCCTATTGCCATAGTAACTTTCCATAGTTTGGTTCTTTCTCCTTTGCCTGCTCTTTTTTTTTTCTCTACTAATTATTTTATTTTTTCTGCTTATGCATGTATCTTTTTTTTCTTTTTTAAATTATAGCTTTTTATATATAAAACATATATATGCAAGAGTAATTTTTCAACATTGGTCCTTGCAAAAACTTCTGTTCCAATTTTTCCTCTCCTTCCCCCCACCCCCTCCCCTAGATGGTAGGTAGTCCCATACATGTTAAATATGTTAAAGTATATGTTAAATACAATATATGTATACATTTTATACAGTTATCTTGCTGTACAAGAAAGATCAAATTTAGAAAAAAGGCAAAAAACCTGAGGAAAAAATACAAAAATGTAAGAAAACAATAACAGAAAGAGTGGATGTTATGTTGTGGTTCATACTCATTTATTTCTCTGAGTATAACTAGTTCGGTTCATTACAGATCAGTTGGAACTCATTTGCATCTTCTCATTACTGAAGAGAGCCACATTCATCAGAATTGATTATCATATAGTATTGTTGAAGTGTATAATGATCTCTTGATTCTGCTCATTTCACTTAGTATCAATTCATACAAGTCTCCCCAAGCCTCTCTGTATTAATTCTACTGGTCATTTTTTTATAAAACAATAATATTCCATAACATTCATATACCATAGTTTACCCATCCATTCTCCAGTTTCTGGGCATCCATTCAATTTCTAGTTTCTAGCCACTACAAAAAGGGCTGCCACAAACAGTTTTGCACTTATAGTACCTTTCCCATCTTTAATATCTTTTTGCGATATAAGCCCAGTAATAATACTGCTGGATCAAAGGGTATGTACAGTTTGATAACTTTTTGAGCATAGTTCCAAATTGCTCTCCAGAATGGTTGGATCCACCCACAGTTACACCAACAATTCGTCAGTGTCCCAGTTTTCCCACATCCCCTCCAACATTTGTCATTATCTTTTTCGGTTCTCTTAATTCGTATTTTTCTGATCAATAATGATTTGGAATACTTTTTCATATGACTAGAAATAGTTTCAATTTCATCATCTGAAAATTGTCTATTCATATCCTTTGCCTGCTCATTTTTTAAAATAAGTTTTTTTTTTTAATGTAATCATCTCTAGTCCTGTGATGGGGACTGGGGATGATAGTTTCTTGCCTCAGGTTCTTCTTTGGTTTTCTCCTTTAGTCTTGAACCAGAAACTGAGAACTACACCATTTTGTGAGTGTCCACCAACAACAGTGTCCTTGCCTTACTGCTTCTGTCTTCACCAGGAATTTGCTGTTTCCTTCTCACCCAGGGCTAACTGGGCCATCTGCAGCCCAGCTCGACCTGGCATTCCTTATCAACAAAAATTCCCTCAATTTTCCACCACTTATATAGTAGATCCCCATATTGCCAAGATAATAAAAGTTATGTGTCTGGGCATAAGAGTACTTTCTAATTCAGCTAGCTCCAGGTCACCCAGTTTTTTTTTTCAGCAAAAATATCCTGGAGGTCTTTACACTTTAAAGAGACCATAGTTCTGTCATGGTTTCTGTCTTCAAAAGTCTTCAAATCGCCCCAAAAGGACCACTGTTCTGCCCCAACTGCTACATTTTTAACTGCTGTACACTAGCCCTAAGACATGGTTTTGTCTTATAGGGGGGGAGGGGAATTTGGAAAGCTTTGAATTTTATTACCTACTTTGTCATCTTCCCAGAATCCTCTCCAAGGTGGTCTACTTAGAAATATATGGAAAGACTTGGACTTAAGGATTTTGTTATACACTTTCACAGAAACAGAAGAAAAACAAGCATAGTACAGGTATGTGCATAGATTTATAGGTAGATATATGTGTGAGATTTTATATATGTGTGTTTGTATATGTATGAATATATATATTTGTACTTACAAAACATATATGTATATATATAGATATATATGTACATATACACATACGTACATACACATACATACATACAACAGGTTTATTTGTAACCTTCTTGGAGAAGGTGGGGGGAGACAAGAAAAAGTAAATAGGGCCCAGCATAGAACAAAAGAAAATCTACAAGAAAGCAAAGGATATATGGACACCTGAATATAATGTCTAGGATTTATTATATAGGCTTTCTTGAATTGGAAATTCATTTTTTTCATATTTTGAATGTTCTTTCATGTTTTGCTGAGCACAAGGCAATATTTTTTTCTATTTTTATTCTTTCTCTATTTTGTATTTAAATTTAAATACTTTTTTTTTAAAGGAAGGAATGGAAGAAAGAAAGAAGGAAGGAAGGAAGAAAGACCTTTTAAAATTTGTTAAATACGGTGGACTCTTCAAAATTCTTGTATGCTAACTGACCATGCAAACTGTTATCCAGTAAATTTTTTAATTGAATGATCAAAACACATATAACTGTTGTTTTAAAAGAAAAATGAAAAAAAAAAAGAGTATAGATTACAGATTATAGTTAAAAGGCAATTCTAAATTACTTGAGAAAATTCCTGAACTTTTTATAGTATGCCATATCAGAAATATTGGTCATAATCAATGATCAATGATCTTCTTATGAATAATTTGGTGTACAGAATATAAAATTGTCAAAGGGAGATGGCAACACAAAAAGGTAACCTGAGGCCTGAAAATGGACTTTAAAAAATATATATATGTAGTGGCTAGCATCTCCAGTGTCCTTCCTCTGAAATGTACCAAATTCCAAGTTTGTCTACTTCTGGCTACTTTGTCTGCTACCATGGAAACCTACATTCGATTTCTGAAAACAAGGAAGGTTATTTAAAACTAATCACTGTGTTTCACCTAGATTGTGTGAGTGTTATTCACACAGGCAGGTAGAAAGTAGCAAAGAGACCCCATACAAATGTATTTTCTGTAACTTTAGGTCCTTCTTGTTCAGAAATCAATGGAAACTGCAGTAAAGACATAACAGAAGAAGCCAGTGTTCTGGAAAGGAGAATTCCCTTTGCTGCATGTCAGAAAACGTATACTTGGACACATTTCAGACATCTTGTAAAATTATTACTTTTCATCAAGCTTCTGACTACTTTTAAGAAGCTAGTGCCTGTTTCCATGGAAAACAAAGCTATAAAATCCTTTGGCGACTCCACACTGATAGAAACACAGCTCTCTCTTGGCCATCAGGAAGATCACACATGAATAGTTTCCTTTCAGATGGGAAAATTGGGACACTGATACATTGTTGGTGGAATCCTGAATGGATCCAGCTATTCTGGAGAGCAATTTGGAAATATGCTCAAAAAGTTATCAAACTGTGCATACCCTTTGACCCAGCAGTGTTTCTACTGGGATTATATCCCAAAGAGATCTTAAAGGAGGCAAAGAGACCCACATGTGCAAAAATGTTGGTGGCAACCCTTTTTGTAATGACAAGAACCTGGAAAATGATTGGTTGCCCATTAGTTGGAGAATGGCTGAATAAGTTTTGTTATATGAATGTTATGGAATATTTTTATTCTTTTAAAAACAATCAGCAGGATGATTTTAGAGAGGCCTGGATAGACTTACATTGACTGATGCTGAGTGAAATAGGCAGAACCAGGAGATCATTATGCATGGTCACAAGAAGATTATACAATGTTTATATCTGATGGACATTATTCTTTCCAGTTATGAGATGATTGACACCAGTTCCAATGATCTTGTAATGAAGAGAGCCATCTACCCCAGAGAGGACTGTGGAAACTGAGTGTGGGTTGCAATGTAGCATTTTCACTCTTTTTATTTGTTTTCTTGTGTTTTGTCTTCTTTATCATTTTTCCATTTTTGATCTGATTTTTCTTGTGCAGAAAGATAATTATATAAGTATATATATATGTGTGTGTGTATATATATATGTGTATATATATATATATACACACATATATATATATGTATATATATGTAGAAAGGGGGGATTTGCAACACAGGGTTTTATAAAGGTCAATGTTTTGAAAATAAAAAGTTTTAATAATAATAATAATAAAAAAACTGTCTTCTAGACCTGAATTTCTTGTTCTTGTTCTTCTATGAATCTTATAATAGTTGTGTCTCTAGGCAGGCTAATGATGTGTGCAGTTATACAAGAGAGAATTGGGGAAAGTCTGGAGCAATATATTTGGTAAATGAACTTGGCCAGAAGAGGAATCTCTATAAATATTTGTTGACACAGGAAAGCATTTTGAAGCTTGTCTTAGGTGATAAGGAAATTATGGAGGTCAGATAAAATTTATAATAATTCCATATGTATTTCATCAGATGTATTTTATATGAATATTTCAGATAGTATTTGGCATACATTTCAGGAACCATATCTTTTTTATAATTGGCAAGAAAAATGTAATACATTCTGTGATATTTTTGCCTTTACCACTCCCATTTGAATAACTAGAGGAAATAACAAGTGTCTACTTCAAAGCATGCAAAGTGGTTGTAGAATTGATAAATAAGAGAAACTAAACATATAAATGATGTATGCATAGATACCTGTGACAATTAAGCCCTCATTTTAAGTGAGGGAAATGACAAGGATGAAACTCACCTTTTCTAGGAAACCTGTGGACTAACTGACAGTTCTAGGGAGCTGAAAGAGGCATTAATAATTGAAGAGATTGAGCAGAGATGGGGAAGGTGGAGGAAAGGAGAAAATTTAATGTTGCATAGTGTATACTTTAAGTCAAATGACTAACAATAAAATAAAGGAGACACTAGGGGGGTGATATTCTGCAGGATCTTTATATTTGAGACTGAAAGACTGAGTGTGTATTCAAATACATCTTTAGAAATAACATCTATCACTCTTCCCAGGCACCCTCATGTGAGTGACATCACTTTTAAAGCCCATTTCGCAATCCCAGAAGTATCTTCAAGATGTATAGGGAAGACAGGACTGTCTGGAAATTTAATTACTTCCTCAAGATCATAAAACTTCTGTGTGATTATACAAAATTCTTCATTGTGGGAGCAGACAGTATGGCTACAGCAGCAACAATTGTCCCTCTCTGGGAAGTCTGTATTGTTCATGCAAAAAAAAAAAATCATGATATGCAAAGCCATTTGTGGGCATCTGGAGAACAATCCTGCCATAAAGAAAGCTGTATCATATTTGGAAGAATGTGGATTTTGTTAACCAAGGAAGATCTGACTGGGATTAGGGATATGTTTCTATCCAATAAGAGTCCAGCTGCTTCCCATGTCAGTGCCATTTCCCCATGTAATGTCACTGTGTCAGCTCAGAATACTGATTTGGACCCTGAAGAGTCCCTTCTTCCAAGCATTGGTTATCACCACCAAGATTTCCAGGGTCAACACTGAAATATTGACTGATGTGCAGCTCATTAAGACTAAAGGCAAAGTATGTCTCAGTAAGGTTACTTTGTTGAACATGCTGAACATCTTCACATTCTCCTTGGACCTATCATTCAGCAGGTTTTTGACAGTGGCAGCATTTGAAGTCCTGAAGTGTTGGACATCATGGAGGAGACTCTGAACTTTCAGTTCTTAGAGAACTTTTATAACATTGTCAATGTCTGTTTGCATATTAGCTACCTAATTGTTGCATCAGTACCCCAGTCAATCAACAGTGGGTACAAGTGGATCTTGGCTATAGCTGTGAAGAATGAGTACACCTTCCCATTTTTTGAAAAGGTGAAGGAGTTTTGTGGTATGAATATCTGAAACACAGATATAGAGAATGAGATATGGTAATGTTTTGGGTTTGGGCTTTTGTATTTTCTTTTGTTTTGTGATAATGGAAAAGGTTCTATGAATTTTGTTCTCTTAGCTCTATTGAAGGTTGCTTCCGAATCTTGCTTATATTCTTTTAACAAGCACCATGACCTATATAGTTACTTGCACCTTCTCTCTCCCCTGTACCTGTTTTTCAATTTCCTTTATGTGTTGTTTTCTCCACTAGAATGTAAGTTCTTGAAGGAAGAAACTTTCTTTTTGGCTATATTTATATTATCATCACAAAACATTGCCTAAGACATAATGTGCATTTAATGGATTTTTATTGATATGGCTTTATCTCAATTTTAATGTTACCCATATAGTGCAGCTGTGTTATGGTGGGAAGAGAAGACAGGAGGGAGAGGAAGATTACCAAATGATTTTGAGGCAAAAAAATAAACTATTTTTATATTTTAGAATGTGATAAGAAAAAGGAATCTATGAATAGAAGTCTTAGCAAACTTATTTTTAGCAATTAGATGCCCAGGGAAAAGGAGAAGAAGTTTTTTTTTTCTTTCTCCTTCTATATTTTAAACTATTGCTTTTAATGTAAATGCATAATTAACTAGATAGAAAATCAAATGGAAAATATAATTGTATGGGTAACTTTTCAGAACTAAGATATATTATCACTTAGCCTCTCATGTAGAGTATTAAAATGGGGGGAGAAAACTTAATACAGCTGCTCAATTCTATGTACATTTAGAGGCAATTTTAGGAAGACGACCACCCCAATGCTTTGTAGAAGAAATAAATTTGACTGTTAAGTGTGGGTTTTCAATTTATCAATGTATTGTGTTTGGATACTTCAGGATTTGTATTTCTTGATTTTATTTTGGAAGCAACTTTTCCCAGAGATCTTGGATTCTTTGTAATTTAAGCTTTTACTTTACCTCTGTCTTTTTTATTGGCTTCTGCTGAGGGACACATATGTAAAAGCTCTACCCTGTATTACCAAAGGTAAGCTCTTTGAAAAACTGAACACTTAGTCAATGATCATCCAAGCTCTATATTTCTCAGGCTCAGCATCTTAGAAGTAAAAGCTAACTAACTATTGCAAGGTTAAGGAATACCCACATTGGCAGAATAATATCATTAAATCTGATTATAAGCTGTCAGTTTGAGTGAATAATATAAATGACACTAAATAATAGGGGATCCAATTAGGGACTATAGAAACATTTCAGTTGCAGCATAATTAATGCAACAGTTTTAGGGAGTCTGCCTTAACAAATTCATAATTTGTAAAGCAAAGCATGTTATTTTTTTGATGGAATAAAGCAATTAAAGATAGAAAAGCTCAAAGTTGTACACTTATGTACTTATAACTGATCTTTCCCTTTTGAGATATTTATAACAAATGAAGTTTATTTTAAGTTTTTCATTCCCTTCTTTCTTCCTTATTACAGAGAAAAGTACTAATGTTTATAAAAAGTTTTAAGCTTTGCCAAGTCTTTATCTCAGCTGACATTCATAAGATCCAGAAGAGTTATGTATTGCTTTTGCTCCCATTTTATAGATGAGGAAACTAAAACTTAGAAAAGCCAAATGACTTACCTATAGTAATATAGCTACCAAACTTCACAAATGGAAATCAAACTTGTGAACTATGATTCCTCTAATTCCAGGACCAGCATTTTTTTTTTAACTTCATCATATTGTAAGGAAGCTAGAGAAGAATTCCCCCAAAAGTTAAATAGAGCAACTCTTTCTCTTCATTAATTGTATGTTTAAATAAAGATTTCTATATAGTTAAGGAGGCAAAGTAAAGAAAGTTGGAGTAAATATTTGCATAATTGGAATTAAAATATTTTCCAAAGATTGTTTTAGCTAATAATAGTATATTGTCTTCCATATTAAACAATTAACATTTATTTAATACCTGCTAGATAATAATTGTTCTGTAAAATACAGTGGACACAAAGAAAAGTGTAAAAGAACCTCATTTCTTCAACAAGTTTCTATTATTTACAAAAAGACAATAAGTACATACATAGGTATATACATAAGAGATAAAAAATAAATACAAGGTAATTTTTAGGGGCAAAAGGCATAAACAGTCATAGTGCAAGGATATGTGCGATATAAAAAATAGTACTTCTTTTGAATCTTGAAAGAAAAGCTGGATTTGAAGATCCAGAATTGGGGAGGAACAAATTTCAATTATAAGGAGTATCACAAATGAGGAACATGAAGAAGGATGGTGTCCTTGGATGACAGACTGAAAGGGATACTATAAAATATCTTTGGAAAGCTGGATTATAAAAACTTTAAATTACAAATAGAGTAGGTTATCTTTGATCTCAAAAGTATTAAGAAGCCTATGAAGTTTTTTTTTTTTTTAAGTAGAAGAAAGTCATAGAAAATCACATTGGTTAAAATGTAGAAGTTAAATTGGAAAAGAAAAACAAGAATCAGGGAGATTTATTAGAAAACTATTAAAATAGTCCAGTTGAAGAGTAATATGAGACTATGATAAGTGGGTGTCTGTTTCAATAGAAAAAAGGAATAGAAACAATGGATACAAGAGAGATAGAAATGCTAAGATTTCACAAACCTACCTAACTTATTCTTTGCATCAAATATTCCAAATTATGTGCTACTGTCCACAAAATATTGTACTGATTCTGATTTCATATTATTTTTCTTTATAAACTCTCTGATTCAGATAATTGGCCTGCTAATTCTTTCCTATACAGCTTCGATCTCTTTTTTTAAAGCTTTTTATTTTCAAAACATATGCACAGATAATTTTTCCATGTTGAGCCTTGCATAGCCTTGTGTTTCAGACATTCTCCTTCTTTCTCCCCCACTCCCCATGGATGGCAAGCAATCCAATATATGTTATACATGTTAAAATATATGTTAAATCCAATATGTATAAAATATTTATACAATTTTCTTGTTGCACAAGAAAAATCAGATTGCAAAGGAAAGAAAATGAGTAAGAAAACAAAATATAAGCGAACAACATCAAAAAAAATGAGAATATTATGTTATGATCCACACTCAAGTCTCATAGTTCTCTTTCTGGGTATAGATAGTTCTCTTCATCACAAGATCATTGGAACTGGCATCCTTCATCTCATTGTTGGAAAGATTCACGTTCATCAGAATTTTTTTTTGTATAATATTGATGTTGCTGTGTACAGTGATCTCCTGGTTCTGCTCATTTCACTTCACATCATTTTATGTAAGTCTCCCCAGGCCTCTCTTAAAATCATCTTCCTGCTCTTTTCTTATAGAACAATAATATTCCATAACATTCATCTACCATTCTTTTTTGGCCATTCTCCAGCTGATGGGCATCCACTCAGTTTCTAGTTTCTTGACACCATAAAAAAGGCTGCCACAAACATTTTTGCACATGTGGGTCCTTTTCCCTCCCTATGATCTCTTTGGGATACATGCCCAATAAAAACATTGCTGGTTCAAAGGATATGCACAGTTTGATAAATTTTTGAGCCTAATTCCAAATTACTTTCCAGAATGGCTGGATCTGTTCACAGTTCCACCAAAGATGCATTAGTGTCTCAGTTTTCCCATACCCCCTCCAATATTTACCCCCTCCAATATTCATCATTATCTTTTTCTGATATCTAAGCCAGTTTAAGAGGTGTGTAGTGGTGTCTCAGAGTTGTCTTAAATTACATTTCTCTGATCAATAGTGATTTTGAGCATTTTTTCATATGATTAAAAATTGTTTTAATTTCTTCATCTGAAAATCATCTGTTCATATCCTTTGCCCATTTATCTATTGGAGAATGGCTTGAATTCTTATAAATTTGAGTCAATTCTTTATATATTTTAGAAATGAGTCTTTTTTCAGAGCCTTTAAATGTAAAAATGTTTTCCTAATTTTTTGCTTTCCTTCAGATCCTGTCAGAATTGATGTTGTTGTAGAAAAACTTTTTAACGTATTATAATCAAAATTATCTTTTTTGGTGTTCAATTTTGAGTTCCAGTTCTTTTGGGGGCACAAATTCTTCCTTCTCCACAGATCTCAGAGGTAAACAAGCCTATGTTCTTTTAATTTGCTTTTAATATCACTCTTTATATCTAAATCATGAACCCATTTTGATCTTACCTTGGTATGTAGTGTTAGGTGTGGGTCAATGCCTAATTTCTTTCATATTCTTTTCCAATTTTCCAAGCAATTTGTGTCAAATTGTGAGTTCTTATCCCAAAAGCTGGGGTCCTTGGGTTTGTAAAACACTAGATTGTTATAGTTATTGACTATTTTGTCCTGTGATGCTAATATATTTCACTGATTGTATTTCTCAGTCAGTATCAAATGGTTTCACATGTATTCTATCTCAATGAGTTTCCCAGATTATTATTCATTTTTGAAATGCACTTCCTTCTCAATCTTACCATCCCTTGCTCCATTTTAGGATTAGATATGGTCCTACCCTTTACAACAAGTCTTTTCTAATAAACTCCTTTTCATTTTAGTTATCTCTCCATCCAGACATTATTTTTATCATGTACATGTTCTTCACTTGCTTATCTGCTAACATGTTTTCTCTTTCAAATTGATACATTTGTATCAATATTTGTATCTAAAGGAAGGGAATATCATTTATTTATCTACTTATTTATTTATTTGCTTGTGCACCCTAGTACCTAATTTGAATATTGTATTTTTGGTCTTTTCATCAAATTTATTGAAAGTCCTCTAATTTTTTTTGAAAGTTCATGTCTTTTCCTGAAAGATCATACTAAATCTTGCTGAGTAAATTGATTCTTGATTGTATTCCAAGCTCTTATGCTCTTTTGCCCTCCAGAGTATGATGTTCCAGGCCCACTGATCCTTTAATATAAAAGCTGCTAAATCCTAGGTAATCCTGACTGTGGCAACTCAATACTTGAATTTCTTCTGGCAACTTTGAATATTTTCTCTATGACTTTATACCTGTGGAATCCAACATTTCCTGGAATTTTCTTCATATGATTTCTTTCAGGAGGTAATTAATGGATTCTTTCAATGGCCATTTTGCCCTCTGAATCTTGGATATCAAGGCAATTTTCTTTGATATTTTCTTGAAAAATGCTATCTAGGCTGATCATGGCTTTCACGTAGTCCAATAATTCTTAAATTGCTTATCCTGGATTTATTTTCCAAATCAGTTGCTTTTCCAATGAGATATTTTGCATTTTATTTTTATTTTTATTCTTTTTAGTTTATTTGATTTTTGATGTCTTAGAGTCATTAAGTTCCATTTGCCCAATTTTAGTTTTTAAAATATTATTTTCTTCAGTTGCCTTTAGTACTTCCATTCCATTTAGTAACTTCCAAGTAATTAACCCTACTTTTAAAAGTAGTGTTTTCTTTCATCATTTGGCCCTTCCTTTTTCAAGCTGATGACTCTCTTGTACATATCTCTCATTTTTTTAATTTTTCATCAACCTCTCTTTTTTGATTTTTAAAATTCTTTATAAGCTTTTCCAAGATGGCTTTTTGTTCTTGAG
>NW_026262401.1:0-14988 GCF_016432865.1 Antechinus flavipes | reverse complement strand
TTTTGATGTCTTAGAGTCATTAAGTTCCATTTGCCCAATTTTAGTTTTTAAAATATTATTTTCTTCAGTTGCCTTTAGTACTTCCATTCCATTTAGTAACTTCCAAGTAATTAACCCTACTTTTAAAAGTAGTGTTTTCTTTCATCATTTGGCCCTTCCTTTTTCAAGCTGATGACTCTCTTGTACATATCTCTCATTTTTTTAATTTTTCATCAACCTCTCTTTTTTGATTTTTAAAATTCTTTATAAGCTTTTCCAAGATGGCTTTTTGTTCTTGAGAACAATTCATATCCATCAGAATTGATCATCTTATAGTATTGTTGTTGAAGTATATAATGATCTTCTGGTCCTGCTCATTTCACTCAGCATCAACTTACGTAAGTTTCTCCAGGCCTTTCTGAAATCATCCTGATGGTCATTTCTTACCGAACAATAATATCCCATAATGTTCATATACCACAATTTATTCAGCCAGCATCCACTCAGTTTCCAGTTTCTGGCCACTAAAAAGAGGGCTTTCACAAACATTCTTGCACATTAAGGTCCCTTTTCCTTCTTTAAGATCTCTTTGGGATATAAGCCCAGTAGTAACACTGCTGGATCAAAATTTCTGAGCATAGTTCCAAATTGCTCTCCAGAATGGCTGGATGTATTCACAATTCCACCAATAATGTATTAGTGTCCCTGTTTTCCCACATCCCTTCCAACATTCCTCATTATCTTTCCCTGTCAGTCTAGCCAGTCTGACAGGTGTGTAGTGGTATCTCAGAGTTGTCTTAATTTGCATTTCTCTGATTAATAATGACTTGGAGCATCTTTTCATATGGCTAGAAATAGTTTCAATTTCTTCATCTGAGAATTGTCTGTTCATATCCTTTACCATTTACCAATTAAAGAATGGCTTGATTTCTTATAAATTAGAGTCCATTCTCTATATATTTTGGAAATGAGGCCTTTATCAGAACCTTTGATTGTAAAAATGTTTCCCCAGTTTATTGCTTCCCATCTAATCTTGTCTGCATTAGTTTTGTTTATACAAAACCTTTTCAATTGACATAATCAAAATTTTCTATTTTGTGATCAGTAATGATCTCTAGTTCTTTTTTGGTCATAAATTCCTTCCTCTTCCACAGCTCTGAGAGGTAAACTATCTTGTGTTCCTCTAATTTATTTATAATCTCATTCTTTTTTTTTTTTTAGAGTAACTTTTTTTTCTTTTCTTTTTTTTCTTTTAATAACTTTTTATTGATAGAACCCATACCAGGGTAATTTTTTACAGCATTACCCCTTGCACTCACTTCTGTTCCGATTTTTCCCCTCCCTCCCTGCACCCCCTCCCCCAGATGGCAAGCAGTCCTTTACATGTTGAATAGGTTACAGTATATCCTAGATACAATATATGTGTGTAGAACCGAACAGTTTTCTTGTTGCACAGGGAGAATTGAATTCAGAAGGTATAAATAACCCGGGAAGAAAAACAAAAATGCAAGCAGTTTATATTCATTTCCCAGTGTTGTTTCTTTGGGTGTAGCTGCTTCTGTCCATCTTTGATCTATTGAAACTGTATTAGCTCTCTTTATCGAAGAGATCCACTTCCATCAGATTACATCTTCAAACAGTATCATTGTTGAGGTATATAATGATCTCCTGGTTCTGCTCATTTCACTTAGCATCAGTTCATGTAAGTCTCACCAGTCCTCTCTGTAATCTCATTCTTTATGCCTAGGTCATGAACCCATTTTGACCCTATCTTGGTATGTGGTGTTAAGTGTGGGTCAATCTCTGGTTTATTTTAAGGACAAAATCTAAAAGCCAACCCAGGCATGTGAACTAAGCTATAAAAATAGGACTTGTCATTGGGTAGATAATGATTATAATAAGGAGAATTTAAAACTTGTCTAAGAGAAATTAGAAAGGTTCATCCAACTCCTCTTAGGACATGTCTGTCGTACAGAGAATTGAGAATGCTTTATTTTTATCTAGTTTATATCCCTTTAGGCATCCAAAACAGTGTCCTTCAATCAATTAGTTAAATAACAATTATTTAAGAGCTTATTATGTGGTAGTCATTGTGCTAAAACCACGGACCACAAAATAAGTGAAACACTCTGTGTCTGTATGGAGCTTAAATCCTAATGGAAGAGAAAATGTGTGTTTCTCATTAAATGGACAGGTTTTTTCCTAGAAGTTATAAAGCAAAGACCTCAATGAAGAGATTTGAGAGAATTTATTATTTTTCTATTACATAATAATGACAACCAATTATTCAATTAGGATTAAGGTTTTTCCTTTTTATTTCCTCTTTCAGGGATTAGTCCTTATAAATCATTCATATAGTCTCTGAATAATATTAATGATAAGTGAGATTGTCCAAATCCTTTTAGAACATGGTCTGTGATCTTGGGTAGGACCCCACCCAACTAGAAGGCCTTACAAACAGAAATTAATTTAGGTGAATTCTTGCCCTTTGGAAATAAGCCCCTGTCACTGGAATCCTCTATTAGAATTTAGGATGACCCAGCTTATGAGGGAGAAAACCAATCAGAGTGATTTGGATAGAGAGAGATTCTTTTTCCATAGTGCAGGAAATGGCCAAGTCTCATGACCAAGTGATGTTCTCAGCAGGAGCTGAAGACTCTTAGCCTTTCCCCTTATTAAATGCCTTCCAACTGAGGTCATTTTCACTTATCAGGGGTACCTCCTTTCCTTCCAATATTTAAGCATTCAGGGATTTCCATGGTTTATTTTTAGTTTCATAGAGAGAAACCAATGACCATAAATTTATTGATTATTTGCTTGCTTAATTAACAAACTGATTATTAAATACACAGAATCTCTGTCCCTTAGGCTTTTCATTTTTCACCAGTTGTGTGGGAGGAAGGGCTATGAAAAGTTTCAGAAGAGAAAATTTTGAATGGTTGTTATAAATGAAATAAAGGATAAAACAGAAAGAAATAAAAGGATTATCTGTGGTGTTTTTCTTCTCTTAAAATAATATAAATGATGGTTTTCTCTGGGGGAAAGCAAGTTTCTTGGGGAGGTTTTCTGGAGGCAGCCTTCGTTTCAGTTAAGAGTAATAATCACTTCAAAATGCAGCCAGGTGATAAAAGTTCAAACGTTTATTTTCTCTTTCCAAAATAGCCCGTTAGTTGAGGCCTATCTCTCTGCTTGGTTCTAAGAGCTCTTGCAGCTTTGTCCTTTGCTTCTGCCTCTGCTTTCTTCAGCCTCCATCCAGCACAAAGATTGAATGAATCTCTTGCCTTGGAGAGAGGGCTTGTGGGCTCCCTCCCAGAGTACTCCTCTCCGATCCCAGGCAGTGTTCCGAAGTAACTCTCTCTAACGGGAAGTAACTAGCTTCCGAGAGAGGGTTTCTGGCTGAAATCACTTGACCCTCCCCTCTCAATGTAACTCAGCTGAACTCGCATATTTAAAATCAGCCGGAGTCAGGAATTCAGGTTAAGGGAAAAATCTTCAATCTTTATTCTCAGTAGAGGTGAAGAAGGATTGCAATAGCAATATGGGCAGCTGTGACAGGAAGCCAGCTAGCAGAGGTGAAGGGGGATTGCAGGTGAAAAGGGGACCAGAGAAGGACAGTTGCAATAGCAATGTGAGCAGCTGTGACAAGATGCCAGCCAGCAGTCTCTCTTTCCACTTCCCTTCTCAATCTTCAGCTGAACTCCCCTAACTGGGCCTCTGCTTTCTTCTTATATATCAGAGAGAGGGATTATGGGTTTTCTTCCATAGTGCTCTCTGGCTCTAAGAGCTTCAAGGTTGGTGTGAATTCGGATATCTCATACTAAACCTTGAAATCTCCAAAACATGTGAACTCCAATGAGTAAAGGTGTGAACACAAGCATTGTATCAATTAATTCTACTTAGTACCTTGTTTCAGGTTCTGAACATCTTCTTGTAAGATCAGATCAATAATCTATAAACTCTAATGAGTTAGCAGTTTGTAAAGATTCCAATATCTCCCACTTTCTTTTGTTTTAGAACATAGGGTGGTCATGACCTCCCTGACTTCTCAAAGAGGTGAGAACTCTCCAAAAAAAAGATGATCACGCTTTCCCTGACTGCTCAAAAAAGGAGGGAGAACACATAAAAAGAAGGTGGTCATGCCCTCCCTGACATCTCAGGAAGGGAGATGAAAACACCAAAGGAAATAGGAAGTCAAATCAGATTAGCGGGTTTCTGAAGGGGCTCACTTGAAACAGGTACACATAAATCCATCAATATGGGCCAGAACTTGAAACAGATATACATGGTTTTATTGATTATTTGCTTGCCTTATTAACAAACTGATTATTAAGTACGCAGAATCTCTGTCCCTTAGGCTTTTCATTTTTCATCCAGTTGTGTGCAAGGAAGTGCTATGAAAAGTTTCAGAAGAGAAAATTTTGAATGATTGTTATAAGTGAAATAGAGGATAAAACAGAGAGAAATAAAAGGATTATCCTATATTGAGGGTCCTACTGATAGTAGCTTTTATAAAGGACAACATAGAGATGGGAAGAATAGAAAAAAGTAGAACATTTCAGAATGCAGAAAGTAGAAATATTGCAGAATGGTTTCAAGCAAAGTGTCAATGGATGGGAGAAGTTTTGTAGGTGAAGAAGAGTTAGTAGAATGTTCTCCATCTGGTCTTGTCTTGCATTCTTGTCCCATGATATTTATTCCTGGCTAACTACCCCTTAGCAAAGGCTTGATGGGTCATAAAATCTCCTGGAATTTTTAGTTCTTTCCAGTGTGGGAAGAGCAAAAATTAATGTGAAATCAGCTCTCAGACAAGGAAAGGAAAAGATTTTTTTTTTAATATATGATCAGTATGAGAGTTTGGAGATTCTCAAGACAATAAAGAAGAGAAAAAAAAAAAGGGAGAGGTGACAGACATACTATGGCAGCAATATAACCTGAGCAGCAATTACTGTCCACCAAATATGCATTTGCTTTCTGTAAGATTATAAGAGATCGCTTTTATTTAAATGGACAAGCTAGGAGGTACATTGAACTGTTTGTTTTTCATCTTGGTCTATGCCTCCAGTAGATAGAGCTAGAAGAGAAACAAGTCTACTAAGGGGAATATGTAGGTGCTATTCTATCTAGTTGTATTTCCTTTTGTGATTTTAAATTTGTTCCATTTAAGAACACATAAATTGGGCTTAATATTATTTCTAATTAGTACATATAATTGGCTATATCTTTATTTGCTTGGTGTCCCTTTGTTTGCATCATGGAGGTGCAAAGAGAGACATGAAAAAGAGAAAGATAATTCCTAATACAGTATTGGGAGCTCCTGCACTGGTGCCTCAATCCATTCTTAGAGCTGTGCTCCCTAACTGGGTGCATAAACATGAGTCATTTCACAACTACTGTTTAAAGTGAAGAATTATTATATATGAAGATTCTATTTTATAAATCTGCCTCACAGTCTAGAGTCAAGTTACACCTGTTATAAAACACTAGGGTTGTGTGTGTGTGTTTGCCAACACCTTCACAATGCCTGCAGTAGCAGTGGCAACAGCATGTGAGACTTTCTCCTTCAAATGACAGATACTTTATTCACAAAATAGAAGCAATATTTTTGAAGTGGAAGCTAAAATATGCTCCCACATTTTGATAAGGACTTACAGCAATAAAAGAAAGTTGTATTACTGTCTCTTCAATAATAATACACACAAATGTGTGCTTAGAGATGTGTTTATTTATAACACATATATGTATATTTATATACATATATATTAGCAATAGAAGAAAGTTGTTACTGACTTTAATACATATACATGCATACATATGTGTGTACATATTGTATTGAAGTTATATTATATTCAAAGTATAAGCATGGATATGTGTTAGAATCTTTACAAAGTGTAAAGTCATTAGAGTTGATAGAGACAATAATTACCTAATTTAGCATGGTTCAGTATGATTGATCTAATTCTACAAGGACCTGTTATGGGCCAGAAGAAACAAGGTACTAAGTAGAACTGATAGACAATAATGCTTATGTTCACACCTTTAGAGAGCTCATATAAGGAAGAAGTATTTAAGTACTCATTGGAATTCACAAGTATGGGAGATTCACAGATATGGATATATTGTGTGAATAATACACACACATATAAACATCAATGCATATGTATTAGTATGTGTAGAGCAAATATGTAAATTAAAGCTATTTTTTCATTTCTTTGTATGAATGTGATGAAGGTATCTGAGAATTGAAAATGGAGCAATGATTCTTGCCCTACATGACATAGAATCCTTGAGATTTCTTAATAATGAAGATGAAATTAGTCACTGGCAGTTGATTGAGTATCCACTGCAGTAACCTTTGTGCTAAGTTTCTTTTGACTATGTTCCCCAAGAAGTAATGGGTTTGTACAAGCAAAAAAGTGAAAATACTATCCTTCAATTCACATTCAGTCTTCACAGTTCTTTCTCTGGATGTGGATGGTATTTTCTATCCCAGGCCTATTGGAATTATCTTGAAATTGGAGAAGGTATGAATCTGAAAAATCAGTTCTAGGAAAGATTTTGATAAACTGGAGAGAGTGCAGAGGAGGATAGATTGATGAAAGGTCTTTAGTTCATATATGTGAGGTATGGTGGAAGGAATTAGGAATGTTTTCCCTGAAGGATAAAAGACTCAAAGAAACAGACAAATAATTGCGAACTTATTATATACAACGTGCTATTCCTTTTAAACATATAATAAAGTTGACATGTAATATTAGTTTTCCTTTTTTTCTTCCCTCCTGCCACTGCTTAACATGTGATTCACATGTAATAAGCATAGTTAATGTCATCTCTTATCTCTTTGTATGGAGTTGGGTAAATCACTTAACATTCTTGGATCTCATAATAATAAATGTTGGAGGGGATATGGGAAAATTGCGACACTAATGCATTGTTGGTGGAGTTGTGAAATGATTCAGCCATTTTGGAGAGCAATTTGAAACTATACCCAAAGAGCTACAAAACTGTGCATCTCCTTTAATCCAGCAGTATCACTCTTGAGTCTGTATCCCAAAGGGATTATAGAAGAGGGAAAAGGATTCACACATTCAATAAAAGTTTGTAGCAGCCCTTTTTGTAGTGGCAAGGAATTAAAAATTGAGTGGTTGCCCATTAGTTGGAGAATGGCTGAATAAGTTTTGGTATATGAATGTAAAGGTATATTATTGTTCTATAAGAAAAGATGAGCAGGCTGATTTCAGAAAAGCCTGGAAAAACTTACTTGAACTGATACTGAGTAGAATCAGGAAAACATTGTACACATTAAGAACCAAGATTATGTGATGATCAGCTGTGATGGGCATCGCTCTTCTCAACAATGCAGTGATTCAAAACAATTTCAATAGACATGGGGTGGAAAATGCCATCCACATTGAGAGAGAGAACTATGGAGACTGAATAGATTGAAGGATAGTATTTTCACCTTTTCATTTGTTTATTTCTTTTCTTTCTCATGGTTTCTTCCCTTTTTGTCTGATTTTTATTGCCCAACATGATAATATGGAACTCTGAAAGGATTGCACAAGTTTAACCCATATCAGATTGTTTGCTGTGTTGGGTAGGAGGGAGGTGAGAAAAGGAAGGAGGGAGAAAAATGTGAAATAAAAGCTCTGCAAAAATGAATGTTGAAAACTATCTTTACACGTATTTGGAAAAATAAAATTCTACTGAGGGTAAAAAATTCCTGGAAAATGAGGGAATTAAACTTAGATGACTTTTGAGATTACCCTTTCCAGCTCAATGTCTATTACCCCATGATTTCAAATGAGGGGTAGCCAATTCTTCTTTAGACAGACCATTTTGCTTTGGAATAATTGTTATTATTAGGAAGATTTTGCTTTATACAAAGCCTAAATTTTCCCTTTTGGTAACTTTTAGTTATTCTTCCTAGTTCTGCTGTTTAGAACCAAATAAAACAAATTTAGTCACTCTTTCATTTGATTGGTCTGTCTCTTTAAGTCTTTTATGCTCTAGATAATCCCTAATTTCTTCCATTATTCCTCGTGTAATATGAATTCATCAATCTGTCCTTCTCTGCACTCCCTCCAGTTTATCAAAATCTTTCTTAGAACTGATTTCCTAAACTCACATCTACTTCTCCAACTTATATATGATAACTTATGTTATCAGTCTAGTCTAGGCCCTTTATATATTCATACCTAAAATATTGTATGAGAATCCCAGAAAATCTATCCCACTCCATTCTAACCACACACATCAGAATTAGCCTCTGTCTTCTTTGGTGATTAATCAAATTCTATATATCTGATTATAAATCCTATGTATTCAGAATGACTAGATTAACAAGAATAAAATATAGAAGTAGAATATCTATGTTTCAGCAAACAGTTGTACAAAGTCACTCGAACTCTTCTTGTGAATAAGACAGAAAGTTGTAAACTAGAGGTCAGTACAATTGGATAGAGTCAGAATTGACTGACTAGTAATCAGACTAAACAGAGTAAGTTTAAAAGCTTGA
This sequence comes from Antechinus flavipes, assembly GCF_016432865.1. Classification (NCBI taxonomy): domain Eukaryota; kingdom Metazoa; phylum Chordata; class Mammalia; order Dasyuromorphia; family Dasyuridae; genus Antechinus; species Antechinus flavipes. The sequence continues at coordinate 6,494 of NW_026262401.1, read as the reverse complement.
TATTATCATGCAAGAAAGTCCAATATTGAAACAAAGTATAAATATATAAAGATTTAGGCTTATTCTGCTGGATGTCAGAGGACAGAGCTAGGGAATTCCACTAATAAGTGTATCTCTAGGATCAATTTTGGTCATTTTACTGCAAAATGATTTTATCAGTTGCTTGTCTGAAGGTACAGATGGTATATTATCAAATCTGTAAATAGAGCAAATCTAAAAGGAATAGTTAACATGGAGTCATTTTGATAGATTGGACTTTTGGGTCAGACCAATGGACAATCTAAATAGAATGAGATTCAGCAGAGACAAATTTGAAGCTCTGCATTTAGATTTTTTAAAAATCAGCTATAAAATACAAAATGAGGAAGGAAAGTCTAGTCAGCATTATATATGAAAAATATTTGAATGTGTTAGCAAACTATAGTCATTATCAATTAACAATATAATATGGCAGCCCAAATGCCTAAAATGTTTTTCTTATATTGCATTAATAGAAACATAGTTTCAAGAATGAGAGAAATAACAAACAGTTCTGTGAAACTTTGCCTAGAAAAACTAGATCTGAAGTAGCATAATCAATTTTTAGGAATGATATTGATCCTTTCTCAAGGGTAATGATAGTACTGATGGTGACCAATATGATGAGGGAATTCAAAAAACATGTCATAATACGTTGAAGAAACTAAGATTATCTAACTTTTAGAAGGCTGAGGATGAAGAGGGAAAGAGGGAATAATTTTGTAGAAATATGTGATACTAACTACTATGGACCCTGCTACCTGAAAGTCTGGTTGTTAGATCCCCTACTTCTCCCCACCCAAATGTCTCCAGTATCCTTAAGAAGGTCTAGACTCTCTGCCAGTGCCTTCAAATCCCACAGATGTTGTTTCTACAGTTGTAGGGAATTGGTCCCTTGCATACCAGTTCCACTAAGAATCAGATAAGCTTTTACAAAGGAATATTTACTTCAAAAGACATAATGACAAATGTATAAACTCACTCCTCTAACTTATAGAAAGCATAATCCTATTTCTCCAATGCACCACTCTCTGGGAAGGGGAAGAGGATTAGGTTTATAATTTAGCTCTGTTCCAATAGAACATAATTCCAGTTCCAAATCATTGCTTGCTCAGGGTTACACAGCTACAATATGTCTGAGATAAGATTTGAACTCAGGTCTCCTTACTCCAAGTCAGATCAATTGCCACTGACAGGGCAACACTGCACTTTGAGACAGATGATGGTTGCAACATGATTTGTCTGGTGTATGCTGATGGGAGGCAGCATATACCAGGCAAATCAAGTCATAGCCACCACTGGACCACCATCTTTCTTTAGATTCAAAGGAGACAGCCTAGGACCCTGAAGTCTTTGGAATAGTGATGTTTCTAGCCCAATTCCTGAAGTTATTATCTTGGGAATGAATCCCTTATGTAGTCTAGTGATTGTTCCTTCAGGAACTAAGGTCACAGAACAAAGTTCTTATCACTAAAGTCCTTGGCACTGTCAAATGGTTCAGCATCAGAAATTGATGCTGATTTTATCAGTGGAAATAAGATCAAAACAGAGGTATTACCATTGGATTTGTTCAGGTGCTCAGACCTTTACCTATATTACTTGTGGTTGAAATCTTTTGTATGTACGGGGTCACTTCCATCAGAATGTGAGCTCCCTAAGGACATGGATCAGCTTATTTTTCTCCTTGTATTCTCAATGCCTTGCACAATGCTTTATTCATCGTTAGTGCTTAATAAATGCTTCATTCATCTATCAATTCATTCTTACTCACTGTACTATCTCTTTGCTTTTCATTTTTATGTTTTGGTATTATTTGTTTTTACAACTAGATTATAGGCCTAGATAGTAAATGCTGTCCAATGTTTCTTTTGTATCCTCTAAGATTCAGGTTCCCAAGAGTCATTTTATGGATGTACCATATCTAATATATCCATCTCATTGAATATTCTGAAAGCACTTTGGAACCATTCTGAAGGAGGAAAATTAAATATTGAAATGTCTAAATAGATCTCAGTTAAAATCACAATATTATATAATACTTCCTGTTCAATTATTCCTATCAGACTTGGTTTTGGTGCTTTTCTCTTGCATATATTTTTAAATTTTGGCCTTGTGCATCAAGCAATGATTTTGTTAATAGAACAAGGTGGGGAAGTCATAGAAAACACATGCTCATGTTATTTAAGTAATTTTATAGACTTTGAATCTCTAGGAATGACTTGTTCTTTGTTCTGTGTTTTTCTTCCCCAACCAGGGAACTTTCAATAAGTACAGCATTCACAACATCTTTGAATAGATTATAGACATTTGTTTTCAATGTTAAAATGTATCTTGGCAAGTTCTGAGTAAGGCCAAATTTATCTAGCTCAATTCTATAACATTGAACTCTTAGGAATTACCTATTTATAATTGAGAGATCTAGATTGTTTTTTTAACCTTGCTTAATGGAATAAATTAAACAAGGAAATAGGGACACAAGGTACAACTAAGAAGAAATGAAAATTTGTAAAGAAATTCATATTTATGTTTGCTGACAAAATCCATTCTATAAATGGAAAAGGCTATTAACAAGCATGTACTGTAATAAGAAACCATGATTTACTATTAGGAAACTTGAAAACTTGTAGGAAGCTGTGAATCAATTTTTGGCTTATACCATTTCTATCTTTTTTAAAATTTTCTATTCACATTCATATTTAAATTGTTATGTCAGGGTAACACTTTGAGCAGCTATTTTTGGAATCTCACTAACATGTGCTCAATTTCCTGGATGCCACATAGATTTGAAAATTTTAAATTCACCCAATCCTTTTACATCATGAAAATAAACACTTATGATGAATGCTACTTTGAGCAAGGAAATTTATCATTGCTTGATAACCTTTGGCTAAAATGTTTTTCTGCTGAGATGGGCAAATAAAGGAAAATGTTGAGTACTATAAGGAAAATACCCTAGACTGCAAAAGCCCCAATGAAAGAAAGTGACCCCAAAAGTTCATGTAAAGCCTCAAAAATATTTGACTTCAAGCACAAGAAGAAATGAAATAAGAAATGTAAAATGAAGTAGCTAAGGAGGAAAGAATGATAAGGAGAATTGAATCCTTAGAATAGATGGTAGAAAATCTCATCCAAGAACTGATTACCTAAAAATTAGAAAGGGCCAAATTTATGAACAAGAACTCAATGAGACAACAAGAAATAGTAAAACAAAATAAAAAATTGAAGAAAAGAAGAAGCCAAATGGTCTAGAAAATAAGTAATGGAGAAATAATAAAAAAAAATTATTGAACTATCTGAAATTTTAACTAAAGCAAGGTTTGAATAATAAATCTCAAGAAATTACAAATGAAAACTGCCAAAAAACAAAGAGCAAAGAAAAAAGATACACCAGTTGCCTCATAAAAGAAACCCCAAATGAGAATTCTGAGGAAAATAAGGGCAAAAGCCATATCTTCTAGGTCAAAGAAACAATATTATATATAGCCAAATAGATACTTAAAATTTCAAGGAGACAGAGTGATCACACAAGACTTGGAACCCTAAAGCAGTAGAATTTAGAATATATTTTAAAATATCAAAATAAAAGAATACAATAAGGATAATCTATCTGACAAAACTAGGTACCTCCACATCATGGGGATTAGAGGTGTGATACCCTGTAATTAGAAAAATCTGGACTATTATGGCATTAAAAGATAAAATATGTTGTTATTGTACAATACTGTGCATATATTTTATGTATTTCTGAGTTTTTAACCCTTTTCTTTATTACCTGCTGGCCTTCGTATGTCATCTATGACTTCTACAAAACTCCCCCCGAATTCCTATTTAATTTTTCATGCCAGACTATGATATATTGAAATCATGATAGACAAAGTTGCAATGTGGAAGGATAACTGTATATTCTTAAGGAGGAAAACATGGATCTTTAATGAAATAGTGGATTTCTAAGCATTCTTTGAGGAAAAAAAGATGACCTAAGCAGACATTTTGAAACAGAAATAGATACAGGAGCCAAAAAATACATAGAATGGCACACACATTTATATAAGTGGAAGGGAATGTATGGTGATAGTTGTTTATATGCTAATAGGATGGTAAGAAACCACTGTCTTCTCAGAACCCTATTATCTTTAAGGGTCACAGAGAAAGATGAATATGACCTGTGAGTCATAGAAGAACTCCAGGCTTGGCTCTCTCTCTCTTTCTTTGTCTCTCTCTCTGTATGTGTGTGTCTATCTATCTCTGTGTCTGTCTGTCTCTTTCTGTCTCTGTCTCTCTCTATCTCTGTCTCTGTTTCTCTATATCATTTCTTTCTCTACATGTCTTTCTCTGTCTTTCTCTCTGTCTTTTTCTTTCTTTGTCTCTCTTTCTCTTTCTATTTCTCTGTCTGTCTTTTTCTCTGACTCTTTCTCTGTCTTTCTGTCTGTCTCTCTGTCTTTGTCTCTGTCTCTTTCTCTGTATATGCTTGTGTATTACTTTAACATATAAATATACTTAGAAGAAAAGGTAATCAAACTTTAGAAATTTGGGTTGGAGAATATTGGAGAAATAGCAAAACTATAATAGAGGGAGAATTTAATGGACTCTTTCTATTCTGAGAGAAATCTAACCAAAAAATAGACAAGATGCCAAATAGAATTTTAGAAAAAATAGAGATGATAGACTTCTGGAAATACAACTAGAGATGAATTTACATGATCTTTAGTATATATATATATATATATATATATATATATATATATATATATATATGCAATCCTTATAAAAATTGGCTATCTGTGGAGGAAAGACCAGTAATACTTTAGGAAAGCAGAAACTCAAAAGACCTCATCTGATCACTATACCTTAAATATTATAGTCAACAAAAGACTGTTGAAGAAATAATTAAAAAGTAATTGGAGACTAAATAATCTTCTAAAGGACCAGTGGGTCAAAGATCAAATTATTTAAAAAAATCAAAGAAGAAAATGAAAATAATTAAACAACACATCCAAATTTGTAGGATGCAACAAACTGCTCATAGTGAGACATTTATATTTATAAAAACTTTTATCAACAAATGAACGAATAACTCAATGAATTCTGTGTGCACTATAAAATTAGAAAAACAAATCAAAATTAGTCAATCAGACAACAATATAAAAATTCTGAAAGTTAAACATGATATTATTAAAACTAAAAGCAAAAAAAAGAATCAGTAAATGAAAGTAGGGTGTATTTTTTTAAACATTTAAATAGGCAACCAGTAATCTATTTTTAAAAATTCATAGAAAAATGGAAACTTTGCAAAAAGTGAATGCGACGATCGAGCTAGCACCCCAGATACCCCAGAATCAGCTGGAGTCAGGATAAGCAAAAGTCCGTCTTTATTTTTGGTCTTTAGGGGTAGAAGTGAAGGGGATGGAAGAGAATCTCTGCAAGCGCCTTCTCCCTTTGTCTATCACCAGAAGTGCGTCCCTGGCTAGCTTTACTCCACCCCCTAGTCCCTCCTACAATTCTTTGTATACACCAACCAGTGGATAGTGGAAAGGACCATTTTCCAAGCATATGCCCATAGAGTATCGTCCAATCAAAAGTTAGCCTCAAGCGCTTAGCAGTCTCGACCTCAGTGCATCCCAATAATTTCAGCCTTCTACAAGTGAAGAACCAACAAAAGAAATTATTAGAATCTTTTTTGCCCAATTATATGCTAACATAACTAATGACTTAGAGGAAATGAATTAATGCTTACAAAAGCAAAATGTCCACGTTAAAAGAAAAAATACATTTCATTAGATTTTTAAAGAATAATTAATTCAATATATAGAAACTGTTTCCATTATTGGACAAGAGGCATGTACCTAAATGGTTTCTGTGAGACAAATATCTTCACAGCTAAACATGGGAAATACAAAGCAGAGAAATAAAATATAGAACAATATCTTTAAAGAGTAATGATTAAAATTAATATAAAATGTTTGCTAGAATAAATATTAAAATATTATATACCAAAACCAGGATGACTTTGTACCAAACTGCAGGGCTAATTTGACATAAGGAAAATTAATGTAATTAATGTAAAAATGTAATAAATCATTTCAATTATACATATACCTCTACATAGATGTTGAAAGCATTTAAAAAAAACAACAGAAAAACTGGGACACCTAAATGGCACAAAGATGGAGCATTGGCCCTGAAGTCAGGAGGTCCTGAGTTCAAATTCAACTTCAGACACTTAATACTTTCTAGCTATGTGAGCCTGGGCAAGTCATGTATCTCCAATTGCCTCAACAACAACAACAAAAAAAATAGAATAACCATGTTTGTTAAAAACACTAGAAAGTGTAGAGATTTTTTCAATATTGAAGGTATAGTAGGAATGCCTTTAATATGGCTACTTAATATGGTCCATTAAATTACTAGAAATTTGTAGCATCTTTCATGTGGTTGCTGATAATTTGATTTCTTCCTTTTGAGAATTGGCTATTGAT
>NW_026262400.1:0-10774 GCF_016432865.1 Antechinus flavipes | reverse complement strand
GTCAGGAGGTCCTGAGTTCAAATTCAACTTCAGACACTTAATACTTTCTAGCTATGTGAGCCTGGGCAAGTCATGTATCTCCAATTGCCTCAACAACAACAACAAAAAAAATAGAATAACCATGTTTGTTAAAAACACTAGAAAGTGTAGAGATTTTTTCAATATTGAAGGTATAGTAGGAATGCCTTTAATATGGCTACTTAATATGGTCCATTAAATTACTAGAAATTTGTAGCATCTTTCATGTGGTTGCTGATAATTTGATTTCTTCCTTTTGAGAATTGGCTATTGATATCTTTAAACTAGAAAGGGGAAAACTGCAAAAATTCCATGAGAAAAGAGTCCTTTTGAGAAACACTTGTTCTAGACTTAAATGTAAATATAATACTGCGTGCCAGTAGGGTAAATTAAATTCATATAGGATAGAATCAACATAAACAACTCAAAGTAGTTCACAGCACAAGAAATAGTGGGAAAAAGCCAAATAATTACTGGTGTCTACCAGTTATATCAAACGATAGCACAGACAATGATAGATGTAAAACATAAAAATGAGAAAAATCATTCATGTGTCTAGAAAATTTGCATCAACTGCTTTGAATTCAGGTGTGCTAATCACTGTTGTATTCCATTCGATCAATCTTATGCAAAGAGAAAAGCTTACCTATACCCCAAAACCTCAGTGATGTGCATCAAAGGTTTGCATAAATTGACTTTCATTTCATTGTCTGATGATGTAACAAAAAGTAAAACTTAAAACTTAACAACCATTCTTTCTTTTTTGAGAATCCAACAAGAAGTTTGCTGGCATTTGAAGTTTCCTGACAAAAACCTGATCACTAAAAAACACTGACTAAAATCAATTGAATGGCAATAAGAGAGGAAAATGGAAGAAATAGAATCATTGCTTAGAAATGGGAAAACTGCAATAATTCCATGAGAAAGAGTCCTTTTGAAAAACCCTTGACCTAGACTTAAATATGAATATAATACTGTGTGCCAGTATGTAAATTAAATTGAAATAGGATACAATTAACTTAAACATCTCAAGTAGTTCAAAGCACAAGAAATAGTGGGAAAAGAGCCATTTAGTAACTGGTGTCTACCAAGTTAAATCACAGGATAGCAAAGCAATGATAGATGTAAGAACATAAAAATGAGAAAAAACATTAATGCTTTAGATAGTGTCTAGAAAATTTGCATCGACTCCTTCGAATTCAGTGTGCTAAACATTGTTGCCTTCAATTCCATCATTCTTATGCAAGGAGAAATTCTTACCTATGCTCCTAAAACTCATGATGTGAATCAGAGTTTTACATAAATTGGCTTATTCATTCCATTGCCTGCCCTCTTGAAATAACAGGAAGTAATGCTTAAGATTTAATAAGTACAATTTTTTCTTTTCTGACAATGCAACAAGAAGTTTGCTGGCATTTGAATTTTCCAAACAAAAACCGGATCATAAAAACACTGAATACTAAGACTAAAATCAATTGAATGGCAAGAAGAGAAGAAAATGCAACAAGTAGAATCAATGCTTAGAAAGGGGAAAACTGCAATAATTCCATGAGAAAAGCTTCCTTAGGAAAAACCCTTGACCTAGATTTAAATATAAATACAATACTGTATGCCAGTATGTAAATTAAATTGAAATAGGATAGAATCAACATAAACATCTCAAGTAGTTCACAGCACAAGAAATAGTGGGAAAAGAGCCAAATAGTTACTGGTGTCTACCAAGTTATATCAAACGATAGCACAGACAATGATAGATGTAAGAATATAAAAATGAGAAAAATCATTCATGTGTCTAGAAAATTTGCATCAACTGCTTTGAATTCAGGTGTGCTAATCACTGTTGCATTCAATTCGATCAATCTTATGCAAGGAGAAATGCTTACCTATGCCCCAAAACCTCAGTGATGTGCATCAAAATTTTGCATAAATTGACACTCATTCCATTGTCTGATGATGTAACAAAAAGTAAAACTTTAGACTTAATAACAACCATTCTTTCTTTTTTGAGAATCCAACAAGAAGTTTGCTGGCATTTGAAGTTTCCTGACAAAACCTGATCAATTAAAAACACTGACTAAAATCAATTGAATGGCAATAAGAGAGGAAAATGCAAGAAATAGAATCAATGCTTAGAAAGGGGAAAGCTGCAATAATTCCATGAGAAAAGAGTCCTTTTGAGAAACACTTGTTCTAGACTTAAATATGAATATAATACTGCGTGCCAGTAGGGTAAATTAAATTGATATAGGATAGAATCAACATAAACCACTCAAGTAATTCACAGCACAAGAAATAGTGGGAAAAAGCCAAATAGTTACTGGTGTCTACCAAGTTATATCAAACGATAGCACAGACAATGATAGATGTAAGAACATAAAAATGAGAAAAAAACAGTTAATGCTTTAGATATATGTGTCTACAAAATTTGGATCAACTGATTTGAATTTAGGTTTCCTAAATTTGTTTGCATTCAATTCCATCATTCTTATGCAAGGAGTTATACTTACTTATGCTCCAAAACTTCAATGATGTGCATCCAAGTTTTACTTATATTGGCTTATTCATTTCATGGCCCTCATGATATACCAGGAAGTAATCCTTAGAATTTAATCATTCCCATTCTTTCTTTTTTGATACTCCAACAAGAAATTTGCTGGCATTTCAATGGTTGAAACAAAAGCCTGATCACAAGAAACACTGAAAAAAGATTAAATTCAATACAATGGCAATTAGATAGGAAAATGCAAGAATTGGAATCAATGTTTAGAAAGGGGAAAACTGCAATAATTCCCTGAGAAAAGAGTCCTTTTGAAAAACCCTGGACTTAGCCTTTAACATAAATATAATGCTGTGTGCAAGGAGGTTAAATTTTATTCAAATTGCATAGAATCAACATAGATATCTAAAGTCATTAAAAGGCCAAGAAACAAGGGCAAAGAGCCAATTAGTTACTTGTGTCTCCCAAGTTATAGCAAAGGATAGGAAAGACAATGATAGATGTAAGAACATAAAAATGAGAAAAAAACACTTAATGCTTTAGATATATGTTTCTAGAAAGTTTGGATCAACTGCTTTGAATTCAGGTTTGTTAATAACTTTTGCATTCAATTCGATCATTCTTATGCAATGGAGATATGCTGACTTATGCTCCAAAACCTCAATGATGTACATCAAAGTTTGGCATAAATTGGCTTATTCATTCCATGGCCCTCATGATATTCCAGGAAGTAATGCTTAAAATTTAATGACTCTTATTCTTTTTTTTCGAAAAACCAACAAGAAGTTTGCTGGCATTTCAAATTTTGAACCAAAACCTGATCACAAAAACACTGAATAAAAGACTAAATTCAATAGAATGGCAACTAGATAGGAAAATGCAAGAATTTGCATCAATGCTTAGAAAGGGGAAAACTGCAATAATTCCCTGAGAAAAGAGTCCTTTTGAGAAACCCTGGACCTAGCCTTAAACATAAATATAATGCTAAGTGCAAGAAGGTTAAATTTTATTCAAATTGCATAGAATCAACATAAATATCTAAAGTCATCAAAAGGCCAAGAAACAAATGGCAAAGAGCCAATTAGTTACTTGTGTCTCCAAGTTAGAGTAAAGGATATAACAGACAATGAGAGATATAAGAACATAAAAATGAGAAAAAAACAGTCAATGCTTTAGATATATGTGTCTAGAAAATTTGGATCAACTGATTTGAATTCAGGTTTCCTAAATTTTTTTGCATTCAATTCCATCATTCTTATGCAAGGAGTTATACTTACTTATGCTCCAAAACCTCAATGATGTGCACCAAAGTTTTGCATATATTGGCTTATTCATTCCATAGGCCTCATGACATAACAGGAAGTAAACCTTAGAATTGAATGGCTCCCATTCTTTCTTTCTTGAAAATCCAACAAGAAGTTTGCTGGCATTTGAAGTTTCCTGACAAAACCTGATCACAAAAAACACTGACTAAAATCAATTGAATGGCAATAAGAGAGGAAAATGCAAGAAATAGAATCAATGCTTAGAAAGGGGAAAGCTGCAATAATTCCATGAGAAAAGAGTCCTTTGGAGAAACACTTGCTCTAGACTGAAATATAAATATAATACTGCGTGCAGGAGGGTAAATTAAATTGATATCACATAGAATCAACATAAACCACTCAAGTAATTCACAGCACAAGAAATAGTGGGAAAAAGCCAAATAGTTACTGGTGTCTACCAAGTTATATCAAACGATAGCACAGACAATGATAGATGTAAGAACATAAAAATGAGAAAAAACATTAAAGCTTTAGATATGTGTCTAGAAAATTTGCATCGACTCCTTCGAATTCAGGTGTGCTAAACATTGTTGCCTTCAAATTGATCAATCTTATGCAAGGAGAAATTCTTACCTATGCTCCTAAACTTCAGTGATGTGAATCAAAGTTTTACATAAATTGGCTTATTCATTCCATTGCCCTCTTTGATATAACAGGAAGTAATGCTTAAGATTTAATAAGTACAATTTTTTCTTTTTTGACAATACAACAAGAAGTTTGCTGGCATTTGAATTTTCCAAACAAAAACCGGATCATAAAAGACACTGAATACTAGACTAAAATCAATTGAATGGCAATAAGAGAGGAAAATGCAAGAAGTAGAATCCATGCTTAGAAAGGGGAAAACTGCAATAATTCATGAGAAAAGCGTCCTTTGGAAAAACCCTTGACCTAGACTTAAATATAAATATAATACTGTGTGCCAGTATGTAAATTAAATTGAAATCGGATACAATTAACTTAAACATCTCAAGTAGTTCACAGCACAAGAAATAGTGGGAAAAGAGCCAATTAGTAACTGGTGTCTACCAAGTTATATCACAGGATAGCAAAGCAAGGATAGATGTAAGAACATAAAAATGAGAAAAAACATTAATGCTATAGATATGTATCTAGAAAATTTGCATCAATTCCTTTGAATTCAGGTGTGCTAATCATTGTTTCCTTCAATTCGATCAATCTTATGCAAGGAGAAATCCTTACCTATGTTCCAAAAACTCAGTGATGTGCATCAAATTTTTGCATAAATTGACCTTCATTCCATGGCCCTGATGATGTAACAAAAAGTAAAACTTAAGACTTAATAACTACCATTCTTTCTTTTTTGAAAATCCAACAAGAAGTTTGCTGGCATTTGAAGTTTCCAAACAAAAACCTGATCGCAAAAACCACTTAAAACTAGACTAAATTCAATTGAACGGCAATAAGAGAGCAAAATGCAAGAAACAGAATCAATGCTTAGAAAGGGGAAAGCTGCAATAATTCCATGAGAAAAGAGTCCTTTTGAGAAACACTTGTTCTAGACTTAAATGTAAATATAATACTGCGTGCCAGTAGGGTAAATTAAATTCATATAGGATAGAATCAACATAAACAACTCAAGTAGTTCACAGCACAAGAAATAGTGGGAAAAGAGCCAAATAGTTACTGGTGTCTACCAAGTTATATCAAACGATAGCACAGACAATGATAGATGTAAGAACATAAAAATGAGAAAAATCATTCATGTGTCTAGAAAATTTGCATCAACTGCTTTGAATTCAGGTGTGCTAATCACTGTTGTATTCAATTCGATCAATCTTATGCAAAGAGAAAAGCTTACCTATACCCCAAAACCTCAGTGATGTGCATCAAAGGTTTGCATAAATTGACCTTCATTCCATTGTCTGATGATGTAACAAAAAGTAAAACTTAAGACTTAACAACCATTCTTTCTTTTTTGAGAATCCAACAAGAAGTTTGCTGGCATTTGAAGTTTCCTGACAAAAACCTGATCACAAAAAACACTGACTAAAATCAATTGAATGACAATAAGAGAGGAAAATGCAAGAAATAGAATCAATGCTTAGAAATGGGAAAACTGCAATAATTCCATGAGAAAAGAGTCCTTTTGAAAAACCCTTGACCTAGACTAAAATATGAATATAATACTGCGTGCCAGTATGTAAATTAAATTGAAATAGGATACAATTAACTTAAATATCTCAAGTAGTTCATAGCACAAGAAATAGTGGGAAAGAGCCATTTAGTAACTGGTGTCTACCAAGTTAAATCACAGGATAGTAAAGCAATGATAGATGTAAGAACATAAAAATGAGAAAAAACATTAATGCTTTAGATATGTGTCTAGAAAATTTGCATCGACTCCTTCGAATTCAGGTGTGCTAAACATTGTTGCCTTCAAATTGATCAATCTTATGCAAGGAGAAATTCTTACCTATGCTCCTAAACTTCAGTGATGTGAATCAAAGTTTTACATAAATTGGCTTATTCATTCCATTGCCCTCTTGAAATAACAGGAAGTAATGCTTAAGATTTAATAAGTACCATTTTTTCTTTTCTGACAATGCAACAAGAAGTTTGCTGGCATTTGAATTTTCCGAACAAAAACCTGATCGCAAAAACCACTTAAAACTAGACTAAATTCAATTGAACGGCCATAAGAGAGCAAAATGCAAGAAACAGAATCAATGCTTAGAAAGGGGAAAGCTGCAATAATTCATGAGAAAAGAGTCCTTTTGAGAAACACTTGTTCTAGACTTAAATATAAATATGATACTGCGTGCCAGTAGGGTAAATTACATTCATATAGGATAGAATCACCATAAACAACTCAAGTAGTTCACAGCACAAGAAATAGTGGGAAAAGAGCCAAATAGTTACTGGTGTCTACCAAGTTATATCAAACGATAGCACAGACAATGATAGATGTAAGAACATAAAAATGAGAAAAATCATTCATGTGTCTAGAAAATTTGCATCAACTGCTTTGAATTCAGGTGTGCTAATCACTGTTGTATTCAATTCGATCAATCTTATGCAAAGAGAAAAGCTTACCTATACCCCAAAACCTCAGTGATGTGCATCAAAGTTTTGCATGAATTGACCTTCATTCCATTGTCTGATGATGTAACAAAAAGTAAAACTTAAGACTTAACAACCATTCTTTCTTTTTTGAGAATCCAACAAGAAGTTTGCTGGCATTTGAAGTTTCCTGACAAAAACCTGATCACAAAAAAACACTGACTAAAATCAATTGAATGGCAATAAGAGAGGAAAATGCAAGAAATAGAATCAATGCTTAGAAATGGGAAAACTGCAATAATTCCATGAGAAAAGAGTCCTTTTGAAAAAACCTTTGACCTAGACTTAAATATGAATATAATACTGTGTGCCAGTATGTAAATTAAATTGAAATAGGATACAATTAACTTAAACATCTCAAGTAGTTCTCAGCACAAGAAATAGTGGGAAAAGAGCCATTTAGTAACTGGTGTCTACCAAGTTAAATCACAGGATAGCAAAGCAATGATAGATGTAAGAACATAAAAATGAGAAAAAACATTAATGCTTTAGATATGTGTCTAGAAAATTTGCATCGACTCCTTCGAATTCAGGTGTGCTAAACATTGTTGCCTTCAAATTGACCAATCTTATGCAAGGAGAAATTCTTACCTATGCTCCTAAACTTCAGTGATGTGAATCAGAGTTTTACATAAATTGGCTTATTCATTCCATTGCCCTCTTGAAATAACAGGAAGTAATGCTTAAGATTTAATAAGTACCATTTTTTCTTTTCTGACAATGCAACAAGAAGTTTGCTGGCATTTGAATTTTCCAAACAAAAACCGGATCATAAAAGGCACTGAATACTAGACTAAAATCAATTGAATGGCAAGAAGAGAAGAAAATGCAAGATGTAGAATCAATGCTTAGAAAGGGGAAAACTGCAATAATTCCATGAGAAAAGCATCCTTTGGAAAAACCCTTGACCTAGACTTAAATATAAATATAATACTGTGTGCCAGTATGTAAATTAAATTGAAATAGGATAGAATCAACATAAACATCTCAAGTAGTTCACAGCACAAGAAATAGTGGGAAAAGAGCCAATTAGTAACTGGTGTCTACCAAGTTATATCACAGGATAGCAAAGCAATGATAGATATAAGAACATAAAAATGAGAAAAATCATTCATGTGTCTAGAAAATTTGCATCAACTCCTTTGAATTCAGGTGTGCTAATCATTGTTGTATTCAATTCGACCAATCTTATGCAAAGAGAAAAGCTTACCTATGCCCCAAAACCTCAGTGATGTTCATTAAAGTTTTGCATAAATTGACATTCATTCCATTGCCCTGATGATGTAACAAAAAGTAATACTTAAGACTTAATAACTACCATTCTTTTTTTTTTGAAAATCCAACAAGAAGTTTGCTGGCATTTCAAGTTTCCTAACAAAAAAAATCCTGATCACAAAAAACACTGACTAAAATCAATTGAATGGCAATAAGAGAGGAAAATGTAAGAAATACAATCAATGCTTAGAAAGGGGAAACCTGCAATAATTCCATGAGAAAAGTGGCCATTTGAAAAACCCTTGACCTAGACGTAAATATCAATATAATACTGTGTGCCAGTATGTAAATTAAATTGAAATAGGATAGAATCAACTTAAACATCTCAAGTAATTCACAGCACAAGAAATAGTGGGAAAAGAGCTAATTAGTTACTGTTGTCTACCACGTTAAGTCAAAGGATAGCATAGACAATGATAGACGTAAGAACATAAAAATGAAAAAAAACATTAATGCTTTAGATATGTGTCTAGAAAATTGGCACAACTGCTTTGAATTCAGGTGAGCTAATCATTGTTGACTTCAATTCGATCAATCTTATGCAAAGAGAAATGGTTACCTATGCTCCAAAACCTCAGTGATTTGCAACAAAGTTTTGCATAAATTGACATTCATTCCATGGCCCTCATGTAACAAGAGGAAGTAATGCTTAAGATTAAATAACTACCACTTTTTTTTTTTGACAATGCAACAAGAAGTTTGCAAGCATTTGAATTTTCCAAACAAAAACCGGATCATAAAAAACACTGAATACTAGACTAAAATCAATTGAATGGCAATAAGAGAGGAAAGTGCAAGAAGTGGAATAAATGCTTAGAAGGGAAAACTGCAATAATTCCATGAGAAAAGCATCCTTTGGAAAAACCTTTGACCTAGACTTATAATAAATATAAAACTGTATTTTTACTGTACCAGTAGGTATATTAAATTGAAATAGGATAGAATCAACATAAACATCTCAAGTAGTTCACACTACAAGAAATAATGGGAAAAGAGCCAATTAGTTACTGTTGTCTATCAAGTTAAATCAAAGGATAGCATAAACAATGATAGACGTAAGAACATAAAAATGAAAAAAAACATTAATGCTTTAGATATGTGTCTAGAAAATTGGCATCAACCGCTTTGAATTCAGGTGTGCTAATCATTTTTGCCTTCAATTCGATCAATCTTATGCAAGGAGAAATGCTTACCTATGCCCCAAAACCTCAGTGATGTGCATCAAAGTTTTGCATAAATTGACATTCATTCCATTGCCCTGATGATGTAACAAAAAGTAATACTTAAGACTTAATAACTACCATTCTTTCTTTTTTGAAAATCCAACAAGAAGTTTGCTGGCATTTCAAGTTTCCTAACAAAAAAAATCCTGATCACAAAAAAACACTGACTAAAATCAATTGAATGGCAATAAGAGAGGAAAATATAAGAAATACAATCAATGCTTAGAAAGGGTAAAACTGCACTAATTCCATGATAAAAGAGTCCTTTTGATAAACCCTTGAACTACACTTAAATATAAATATATTACTGTGTGCCAGTTTGTAAATTAAATTGAAATAGGATAGAATCAACTTAAACATCTCAAGTAGTTCACCCCACAAGAAATAGTCGGAAAAGAGCCAAACAGTTACTGGTGTCTATCAGGTTATATCAAACGATAGCACAGAAAATGAAAGATGTAAGAAAATAAAAATGAGAAAAAACATTAATGCTATAAATAAGTCTCTAGAAAATTTGCATGAACTGATTTGAATTCATGTTTCCTCAACATTTTTGCATTCAATTCCATCATTCTTATGCAAGGAGTTATACTTACATATGCTCCAAAACCTCAATAAGTTGCATCAAAGTTTTGCATATATTGGCTTATTCATTGCATGGCCCTCATGATATAAGAGGAAATAATCTTTAGAATTTAATGACTCCCATTCTTTCTTTTTTGATACTCCAACAAGAAATTTGCTGGCATTTGAACTGTTGAAATAAAAGCCTGATCACAAGAAACACTGAAAAAAGACTAAATTCAATACAATGGCAATTAGATAGGAAAATGCAAGAATTGGAATTATTGCTTAGAAAGGGAAAACTGCAATAATTCCCTGAGAAAAGAGTCCTTTTGAAAAACCCTGGACCTACCCTTAAACATAAATATAATGCTGTGCGCAAGGAGGTTAAATTTTATTCAAATAGCATAGAATCAACATAGATATCTAAAGACATTAAAAGGCCAAGAAACAAATGGCAAAGAGCCAATTAGTTACTTGTATCCCCCACGTTATAGCAAAAGTTAGGAAAGAGAATGATAGATGTAAGAACATAAAAATGAGAAAAAACACTTAATGCTTTTGATATATGTGTCTGGAAAACTTGCATCAACTGATTTGAATTCATGTTTTCTAATCATTTTTGCATTCACTTCCATAATTCTTATGCAAGGAGCTATACTTACTTATGCTCCAAAACCTCAATGATGTGCATCATAGTTTTGCATATATTGGCTTATTCATTCCATGGCCCTCATGATATAACAGGAAGTAATCCTTAGAATTTAATGAGTCCCATTCTTTTTTTT
>NW_026262399.1:0-11990 GCF_016432865.1 Antechinus flavipes | reverse complement strand
CTTTTGAAAAACCCTGGACCTACCCTTAAACATAAATATAATGCTGTGCGCAAGGAGGTTAAATTTTATTCAAATAGCATAGAATCAACATAGATATCTAAAGACATTAAAAGGCCAAGAAACAAATGGCAAAGAGCCAATTAGTTACTTGTATCCCCCACGTTATAGCAAAAGTTAGGAAAGAGAATGATAGATGTAAGAACATAAAAATGAGAAAAAACACTTAATGCTTTTGATATATGTGTCTGGAAAACTTGCATCAACTGATTTGAATTCATGTTTTCTAATCATTTTTGCATTCACTTCCATAATTCTTATGCAAGGAGCTATACTTACTTATGCTCCAAAACCTCAATGATGTGCATCATAGTTTTGCATATATTGGCTTATTCATTCCATGGCCCTCATGATATAACAGGAAGTAATCCTTAGAATTTAATGAGTCCCATTCTTTTTTTTTTTTTTTTTTTGTACATGTCATTACACAATTAATAATTTCACCCAAAAGAATGACAACAATGAGACAACATACCCAAATTTGTCGGATTCAGCTAAAGCTGTAAGAAGGGGAAATTTTATATTTTCAGAGGCTTACTTGAATAAAACAGAGGAAGGAAAGGTCAATAAATTGGGCTTGCAACTTAAAAAGATATAAAAAGAGCAAATTGAAAATGCCAAATAACATGCTAAATGTAAAATTCTAAAATTAAAACAAGAAAATAATAAAACTGAAAGTAAAAAAAAATATTGAATTAACAAATAAAACTATCCGTTGGTATTAGGAAAAAACCAACAAAATAGTAAACCTTTGGTAAATCTGATTAGAAAAAGGAAAGAGGAAAATCAAATTGTTAGCCTTAAAAATGAAACTTTCCACCAATGAAGAGGAAATTAGAGTAATAATTAGGAGTTACTTTGCCCAACTTTATGCCAATCATTTTTATAACCTAAATGAAATAGAAGACTACCTGAAAAAATATAGGCTTCCCAGATTACAGAGGAGGAAGCAAGTTGCTTAAATAGACCCATTTCAGAAAAAGAAATAGAAGCTATTAATCAATTCCCTAAGAAAAAAACCCCCAAGACAAAATGGATTTACATGTGAGTTCTACCAAACATTTAAAGAACAATGAACTCCAATGTAACATAAACTATTTGAAAAAATAGAGAATGAAGGAGTCCTACCAAATTCCTTTTATGACACAGACATGGTACTGATACCTATACCAGGTAAATTGAAAACAGAGAAAGAAAATGATAGACCAATCTCCCTAATGAATATTGATGCTAAAATCTTAAATAAGATATTACCAAAAAGACTACAGAAAATCATCCCCAAGATAATATACCACAATCAAGTATGTTTTATACCAGGAATGCAGGGCTGGTTCAATATTAGGAAAACGATCAGTATAATTGCCTATATTAATAACCAAATTAACAAAAACCATATGATCATCTCAATAGATACAGAAAAAGCATTTGATAAAATCCAACATCCATTCCTATTAAAAACACTTGAGAGTATAGGAATAAATTGATTTTTCCTTAAAATAATCAGTAGCATCTATTTAAAACCATCAGTAAGCATCATATGTAATGGGGACAAACTGCAATCATTCCCAATAAGATTAGGAGTGAAACAAGGTTGCCCACTATCACCGTTACTATTCAGTATTGTATTAGAAATGCTAGCTCTGGCAATAAGAGTTGAGAAAGAGATTAAAGGAATTAGAGTAGACAATGAGAAAACCAAAGTATCACTCGTTGCTGATGATATGATGGTATACTTAGAGAATCCCAGAGATTCTACTAAAAACTTATTAGAAATAATACACACCTTTAGCAAAGTTGCAGGATGCAAAATAAACACACATAAGTCATCAGCATGCTTATATATCACTAACAAAACCCAACAGTTAGAGTTACAAAGAGAAATTCAATTTAAAGTAACTACTGATAGTATGAAATATTTAGGAATCTATCTGCCAAGGGAAAATCAGAAACTTTATGAGCAAAACTACACAACACTTTCCATACAAATTAAGTCTGATCTAACAAACTGGAAAAATATTAAATGTTCTTGGATAGGGCGAGCAAATATAATAAACATGACAATACTGCCTAAACCAATCTATTTATTTAGCACTATACCAATCAGACTTGTAATGGGCTGAGGCTTGAGTTGATGCACTAAGGTCTCAAGCACATGAGGCTAAAGAGTAATTGGACCATACTCTATTAATATATAAGCTTGGAGAAAGAATGGCCCCGCCCACTCTTTGTACAAGTCCTGATGTGTTGTATAGGAAATGACAATTCTGGTGGGTGGAGGCAGGGGAGTGAAAAAGGAAGGGGAGGAGAGCTCAGGCCCCACTTTGTCTGCTAGCTGGCTTCCTGTCGCAGCTGCCCATATTGCTATCGCAGTCTTTCTTGCCTATATTGCTATCGCAATCTTTTTTCACCTCTTCACTTCAATAAAGACTGAAGATTTTTCCCTTAACCTGAGTTCCTGACTCCGGCTGATTTTAAATACGCAATCATTACACAGACTCCCAAAAAAACTATTTTAATGACCTAGAAAAAAATAACAACAAAGTTCATATGAAAAAACAAAAGTCAAGAATTCCAAGGGTATTAATGAAAAAAAAAATCAAATGAAGGCCTAGGTGTACCAGATCTAAAATTATATTATAAAGCTGTGGTTACCAAAACCATTTGGCTAAGAAATAGACTAATTGATCAATGGAATAGGTTAGATTCAAAGAACAAAACAGCCAATAACTTTAATAATCTAGTGTTTGACAAACCCAAAATTTTGGGGATAAGAACTCACTATTAGACAAAAATTCCTGGGAAAATTGAAAATTAGTATGGCAGAAACTAGGCATTGACCCACACTTAACACCGTACAAAATAAGGTCAAAATGGGTTCATGACCTAAGCATAAAGAATGAGAATATAAGTAAATTAGGATAGCATAGAATAGTTTACCTCTCACACCTGTGGAAAAGGAAGAAATTTATAATCAAAGAAGAACTACAGATCATTATTGATCACAAAATAGAAAATTTTTATTATATCAAATTGAAAAGTTTTTGTACAAACAAAACTAATGCAAATAAGATTAGAAGGGATGTGATAAACTGGAAAACCATTTTACAGTCAAATGTTCTGATAAAGGCCTCATTTCCAAAAACATAGAGAGAATTGACTCTAATTTATAAGACATCAAGCCATTCTTCAATTGATAAATGGTCAAAGGATATGAACAGACAATTCTCAGATAAAGAAACTGAAACTATTTCTAGCCATATGAAAAGATGCTCCAAGTCATTATTAATCAGAGAAATGTAAATTAAGACAACTCTGAGATGCCACTACACACCTGTCAGATTGGCTAGAATGACAAGGAAAGATAATGCAGAATGTTGGAGGGGATATGGGAAAGCAGGGACACTAATACATTGTTGGTGGAATTCAGAATACATCCAACCATTCTGGGAAGCATGATTTTGATTATGGACTTTTGCTGGCAAGGGGATTTCGTATTTGAATGTGCTGTCCAGAGTTGCCATAGGTTGCCTTCAAAGGAGCAAGCATCTTTTGACTTCATGGCAACACTTGCTATCAGCAGGGATCTTTTAAACCAAAGATATAAATCAGACCCTGTGCCCATTTCTTCTCCTATTTAACTGAAAGTGACAGTACCAGTTGCCAAGATCTTAGTTGGAAAGATAGACAGAAAAAGAGAGAGAGAGAGACAGAGACAGAGAGATGGAGAAAGAAAGAGAGAGAGGGAAGGAGGGAGAGATAAGTAAGAGTTTCAACTTTAAAAGTTTAAAGTTTTTTTTTTTCATGGAATGAAACAAGCATTTTTATAATAGTACAATAAAAAGAGGATTGAACATGAAATGGAATCTGCTATATAGAATTTGCTACTCCTTTCAAAATGACAAGACATTATCATGTATTTTTTTCTTCCGTCACTCATTCTACAAATGCATACTATTAGATACAAATAGGTATATGTAGAGGGCTGAAATTATGGAATCAATGCACTGAGGTCAGAACTGCTGAGCGCTTGAGACTAACTGCTGATTGGACAATACTCTATGGGCATATGCTTGGAAAATGGTCCTTTCCACTATCTGTATTGACTCAATGATTGGTGTAGAAGGTGTAGAAGATTGTAGGAGGGATGAGGGGGTGGAGTAAAATGAGCCAGGGACACACTCTCGGTGATAGACGAGGGGGAAGGCACTTGCAGAGATTCCCTTCCATCCCCTTCACTTCTACTCCTTAAGACCAAGAATAAAGATGGACTTTTGCTTATCCTGACTCTAGCTGATTCTGGGGTGTCCTGAGTGCTTGCACAGTCATTACACTTGGCGCCCAAGCATGGGAACCGAGGAACCTAACTTCACTAAAGAAGTCTCTGGTGACCAGGAAATAGGGTGACTATTTAAATAGACAAACAGGGAACTTAACTTCGTTAAGGGCTAAACTAGTAACCTTTTCTAGCTGCAATGGGGCAGATATTGGGAAAAGATCCACCCCCAGCCCCAGCCCCAACCCCAACCCATCCAAAGGAGATCTGCAGGAAGCATACTCAGACTGATAAAGAGACAGGGCTTATTTATGACTTGGGAGCAGATTGGTGGATTCCTGGATATA
Organism: Antechinus flavipes; assembly: GCF_016432865.1. NCBI lineage: Eukaryota > Metazoa > Chordata > Mammalia > Dasyuromorphia > Dasyuridae > Antechinus > Antechinus flavipes. The sequence continues at coordinate 7,313 of NW_026262399.1, read as the reverse complement.
TTAGAACTTATGTCCCCTTGGTTCTTTGAAGAAGAGATAAGCCTAAATAATTGGAAACTTGTAGGAGATCAATTATGTGACTATTATAATGACAATGGTTCCGAGTCACTTAACAAAGAAACACTATATACATACATACATTATATATACACACACACACACACACACACACACACACACACACACAACAACATGATATAATTGGCCTTAAAAAACTCTGCTAGTTCTAGAAAAAATAAAAATTCTAAAAATGGCCAGATGAGGAAGTGTGAGGAAAATGAGGAGATCGAAGGAGGGATTAATAGTGATATCACCAGAGGGCTTGAGGAGTTAAGTGAGGATGAAGGGTGTGGTGAAGGGTGTGGTGATACTTGCTCTCAACAAAGTAGCTTCAACCCCATCTACACCAGAATTGGTTCTTGACATGCCCCCATCAACTTCACCTTCCGGGATGGAGGGGGAAAGAGTAGTAGGAGGGGCTGTGACACCACCAGCATCTCCCCCCAAAAAATCACCCCCTCCTATTACTAGATTGCAAAAGGCAGTAGTTAAAGCCAGGGAAGAAGGCCAGAACTTAAGTGATTTGCAAATAAAAATGTATCCAGTAATTCAAGAGTTTGACTTTTTAGGTCAAGAAACTAGAAGATACACTCCTTTTGGTATAGAAATTCTCAAAGACCTGAAAAAGGCTTGCACTTTTTATGAGTCTACATCACCTTATGTTAAGATGTTACTACAGAATTTGGCTTATGAAGTCTTAACCCTAGGGATTGGAAATCTATAATAAGGACATGCTTAGAACCTGGATAAAACTCGTGGCTTTCTGAATATATTGAGCTCTGTAGGATACAAGCCCAACAAAATAGTCAAAATGGACTTAATCCTCCAATTACCTGTGAACAACTAACAGGTGTAGGCTCTTATGCAGAAATTTCAGTACAGATTAATTACCCCTTAGCAGCTTATGGGCAAATTGCTGCTACTGCTGCTATCAAAGCATGGACTTCGCTTCCCAATAAAAACAAAAAGGGTGCAGCCTTCACAAAAATAACACAAGGGCCAAATGAACCCTTTGCTAATTTTGTGGGACGTCTGCAGACTGCTGTTGTATGAACTAAAGGTGAAAATGCAGTAACAGACATTTTGATAAGGCAACTTGCTAAAGAAAATGCTAATGGGGTTGTAGAAGAATTATACTAGGACTATGCATGGATGCTCCTTTAGAGGAGATCATAAGATGCCGTACCACAGTGGACACAAATGCCTTTTATTGCCAGGCTATGATGCAGACTTCCCAAAATCCAAACATGGGGAGACAGGGTCCCTTTTGGCAAGGGACTTCAAGAGAGGCTCATCAATGTTTTCAATGTGGTAAAGTAGGACATCTGAAAGTTCAATGTTGGCATAGAGACAGAGTGAGAAAACAGGGTGGGAGAACAAGACCCAAAACGCCATATCCAAAATGCAACAGAGGCTTCCATTGGGCCTCAGAATGTAAACTGATTCAGTAAAACAGGATGAGGGACCCAGCTCCAGGGCCCAAGGAAAAAAAAAAACACTTGGGGCATGATGGCAGCAATGGTACACCTAGAGAGTGCTTAGAAGTCCAGTACTCAGACATGACCAATCAGCCAGGAAGCCATATGATGGGAGATGGGGATTATACAATCAACCAGCCAGAAAGCAATCTGATGGGAGAAAGGGATTACAATTGGGGAGAATAGAGTTGTATGCAGCTAGGACAACTGAGATACCCCCTGGAGAGGTGAAATCTGCTCCTCTCCAGCCTATGGATCCCTTGGCTCCAGGCACAATAGGCTTGACCATTTCATCTCCTGAGAGCTCGTACAAAACAGTGTCCATCCACACACTGGTGTGGGAAAGTGGGGAATGTGTAAATAACATCCCAATCACTACTATAGGTAGACATGTGACTTATCAACCGGGAGAAGTAGTAGCATCAGGTTTACTAATACAGACTCCTAATAAGCAACCTGATGATAGTCACTCAGATTCTGAGTACAAGCAAAAAAAAAAAAAAAAAATCCAGGAATATACTGGACAGCAGCTGTGACAGCTGACTGACCTATGCTCACTGTCTATATAAATGGCATACAATTAGAAGGATTGGTAGACACAGGTGCAGATCGTAGTCAGTCAGTAGAGGTGCCAACAGGCCCAGTCACTGGCCAAAGATTAAGGCAGACGCCTACATGTCTGGCGTAGAGGGATCAATAGCAGCTGAAATTAATATTACCCCTTTGAGATGGATATTTGAAGGTGAAACAGGAGTTTTTACTCCTTTTATATTTGAAAAAATCCCCATCAATCTGTAGGGAAGAGACATTTTACAACAATTAGGATTAAAAATGATTACCTCGGTTTGTTAGGCAGGGCTGCTGTTGAAGGCCTGCTAACACTTTCACCTGTTCCTATCCAATGGAAAACTGATATACCAGTGTGGATAGAACAGTGGCCCTTAGGAAGCAATAAAATTCAGGCCTTATTAGATATAGTACAGGAGCAACTTGACCAAGGACACTTACAACCTTCTCTAAGTCCTTAGAATTCCCCAGTATTTGTTGTAGGAAAGAAATCTAGAAAATGGAGGATGTTGACTGATTTAAGAAAGATAAATGAACAGATGGAAACTATGGGAACTCTTCAGCTTGGGCTTCCATCTCCTACTCAATTGCCTAGAGAATGGCCTCTTTGGGTTATAGACATTAAGGATTGTTTCTATTCTATCCCTCTAGATAAGGAGGATATGAAAAGATTTGCCAATTCAATGCCCAGCGTTAACTTAGCTGAGCCTTATAAAAGATATGAATGGGCAGTTTTGCCCCTGGGAATGAAAAACAGCCCTATAATGTGTCAAATGTATGTTGCTGCTGCTCTTGCTCCAATAAGAAAAGCATTTCCAAAAGTTATGCTATTACATTACACGGATGACATATTAGGATGTCGACAAAAGACCATGGAAACATTTAAGATACTACAAGTTGTACATAGCTCCAGAAAAAAATTCAAAGACATGCTCCTTTTCAATATTTAGGATATGAAGTATATCCTAAGGTGCTCACAGTACAAAAACTTTCCTTAAGAACAGAGAAGCTAAACACCTTAAATGACTTTCAGAAATTGATAGGAGATATTCAATGGATGTGTCCGGTGTTAGGGTTGACTACCTATCAATTGCAACCATTATATGACATTTGAAAGGGAGACAGTGCTTTAAACTCACCACGTCAGCTTATAAAAGAAACTCAAGAGGCTTTGAGAGAAGTTGAACTGGCTTTATCCAATATGGTTGAAAGAGTCACTCAAAAACCCTTGGAAATATCAGTTTTTGTCTCCCAAGAGACACCCACAGCAGTCCTTCATCAAGGAGACAGTGTGATAGAGTGGGTGAACCTCCCGGCACAACCAGAACAAAGCCTTACTCCTTATCCAGTGCTTGAGGCTAGAATTTTATTAAAGGCCATTAAGCAAGCAGTGCAATTATCTGGGGTAAGACCTGACAAGATATATACCTTTTATACTAATGCACAAGTTAATGTATGCTGTGAAACCATCCCAGAGTGGCAAATTTTATTGGCCATGGCTCCAAATTTTGCACATGGGTCTCCATTAAAGGTAACCAGACTTTTACATAATTGGTGATGAATTCTTGAAAAGAAGGTTTCTAAAGTTCCTCTTAAAGGACCAACTATCTTTACAGATGCATCCAAACACAATATTTGTGCGGTATACTCTCGTGACTTAATTATAGAATAGTTAAAACTCCTTTTCAGCCCACTCAGCAGAATGAATTGTATGCAATCATTCTAACTCTTACTTATTACCCAGGAGATATAAATATAATATCTGAATCGGCCTATTCAATAGGTGTGGTACAAAGAATTGCCACAGCCCAAATAAAATTTGTAGCCTCTAATATATATCAGCTCTTCAAGGAATTTCAAGAGCAAGTGAGAAAGCATCCAGGTAAGATTTATATTTTGCATGTCCATTCTCATAGAGGACTTCCAGGTCCAATTTTTGATGATAATTCAAAGGCAGATAGTCTTCTAACTATGCTGGCCAATACTCTTTTATTTCAGGAAACCCGAGAATCTCATTTTAAATATCATCAGGCTGCTCAAGCTTTACGTTTGCAATTTGGAATAACAAGAGAGGAAGCAAGAAGCATAGTAAAAGTCTATACAGCTTGTCTTTCTTTCCATGCTCCTACACTGCCTCCAGCGAAGCACCCTCGTGGTTTGAGACTCAATGAAATTTGGCAAATGGATGTGACCCATTATAAATCTTTTGGTCGTCTGTCTTTTATCCATGTTGTGGTAGACACTTTTTCAGGATTCACTTTTGCAATACCAGCAGCAAAAGAGTCAGCCTAAGTGGTCACTGAAGTCCTTATACAAGCATTTGCAATTATGGCTGTGCCACAAGCCATAAAAACAGACAATGGACCGGCATATACTTCTAAATATTTTGCACACTTTTGTGCACAGTATAAGATTTTACACACCAGTGGCATACTCTTTAATCCTCAAGGACAGGCAATAGTAGAGAGGAGAAACAGAGACATTAAGACACTCTTCCAAAAACAAAAGAAAGAAGGAGCCACAGGTAACCCTAGAGAACTTCTAAATCTAGCTCTTTATACTATTAATTTCTTGATTTTTGACAAAGATGCACTGGCTCCACCGGAAGGGCAGTGTCCAGTGCGAGCAGCTCGACTATCTTTAGATAATCACCAGGTGATGTGGAGAGACCCAGAAAGTGGTGAATGGAAGGGACCAGATAGGTTAAGTGCTTGGGGAAGAGGATTTGCTTGTATTTTCACAGGTAGCGAAGGAATCAGATGGGTGCCAACAAGCTGTATTCCCCTTGTCCATTGGAGAGAGACAGAGCAGACCCTTGAAACAAAGGAGAAGACCCAAGAAACATCGGGTGGTTCTGTCTCTGGCAGTGCCCACTACTGAATGACCATGGCAGTTATGGAATTTGACTCATGGACATCAAAAATTGTCAGACTTCAAAACCCTCAGGAATCATTGGATTCTCTGAGATATGATAAGACTGTTGTAGGATTTGAAAACTCTCAGAAATCATAGGATTTTCTGAGACAGGATAAGACTGTTTCAGGACTTCAAAATCTGCTGGATCATTGGATTCCCTAATACATAAAAAGACTGTTGCAGGAGTTCAAAAACTTGCAGGGGCCATTGGATTCCCTGACACATGAAGTAATGGATAATAGATTGGTTTTGGATGATCTCTTGGCTGCTGAAGAAGGCATATGTGTGACTGTTGTTTACATACCCTCCTTCTAGGACGCCTGGAAATCTCTTATACCACCATAGTGATTTATATTGTTTGTTATATCACTACTTGCATATACAATTCATGTTTGTTGCACCACATTGGGCCGGTACTGACTGTGGGGAGAATCATCACTAATGGCCTTTGTGTTATTGCTATGTGCTTGTGTAATATGATGGATTTGTGCATACCTGTTTCTAACAAGAGCCTTCAGCCCATAAACTCGTTAGCAATCCCCATATCCCTTTGGTGCTTTTCATCTCCCTTCCTGAGATGTCAGGGAGGGTATGATCATCTCCTTTTTAGTGTTTTCACCTCCCTTCCTGAGAAGTAGGGGGGAGAAAGAGAGGGGGGACGTGATAACCTCCTTTTTGGTGTTTTCACCTCTTTTCCTGAGAAGTCAGGGAGGGCATGATCACCTGTGTTCTAAAACAAAAGAAAGCAGGAGATGTAGAGGGCTGAAACAACGGAGTCAATGCACTGAGGTCAGAACTGCTGAGCACTTGAGGCTAATTTCTGACTGGACAGTACTCTATGGGCATATGCTTAGAGAATGGTCCTTTCCACTATCCATACTGGCTCAATGATTGGTGTATAGAGGATTGTAGGAGGGACTAGGGGGTGGAGTAAAGTGAGCCAGGGACACACTCTCGGTAGAGGAGGGGGAAGGTGCTTGCAGAGATTCTCTTCCATCCCCTTCACTTCTATCCCTAAAGACAAAGAATAAAGACAGACGTTTGCTTATCCTGACTCTGGCTGATTCTGGGGTATCCTGCGTGCTAGTGCGATCATTACAGGTATATATACCTATAAGTTCTTCTATATATATTTTCACTTATTAGATTTTCTCCTGATCTATATAGTATCTCACTTCCTAATTATGTAATTATAATTAATTTGGGTATTTATAAAAGTCAAAATAAATTCTTTGATGTGCGAAAGATTCCTTTCTAGATTTCCACACCTTCCTACTGAATGTAATTACCCTTTAACTCACAAATTCTGGTCCCTTTGAATTCCAGTAGAAGATCGGACCTGTCCCAGCCCCACCCGGATCCAAGCCAACTTTGGGGCTATACCCAAAAGCTCCCCGAGCTAAATCTCCCATTATAAAAGGGAGATGCTGGGACCCCCTCTTTGCAGAGATTCCAAACATGCAAGCCATGTGAGGACCCTCTGTCCACTGGACCCTCTGTCCAGTGCCCTCCTTATCTCTACCTTCACTTATCTCCTTACTTCCAAACTCAATAATAAACTTCTTTTATCAATCTAACTCTCAGGCCAATAAATGCTTTTATTGGGGACTCGTGCCTCTACTAGACCTCATTTACCACCGTATCCTTGTGCCAAAGCCACTGTGCTGGGGAGCTGTGTTTGACTCCCTGTACCCCAAACCTGCCACTAAACCTCAACTAAACCCTAATTTCATTTAGGTACACCAAATCTAGACCTCAACATCTTCACTCAAAGTCATTCTTGGAACAAAGTTGCTATCACCACATACAATGCTGTTTTGGTTCATCTCATTTCAATCTTCTGTACTTGGTCCTAGTTTTTCACACTTTTCTAAAATATGAGCTCATTGTTATATCACAATAGTATTACATCACAAGCCTATACCATAATTTGTTTACTCATTTCCCATATGATGAGCATCCCTGAAATTTCCAGTTCTTAACCAACATAAGGAACACTGCAATAGGGTGGCTAGATTGTCACTGGATAGAGCACTAGTGCTGAAGTTGGAAGGACCTGGATTCAAATCTGGCCTCTGACACTTAGCACTTCCTAGCTGTCTGATCCTGGGCAAGCCATTTAACCCCAATTGCCTCATCAAAAAAAAATACTGCTATAAACATTTTAGACAATGTCTTCCCCTCATCATGTAAAGCATAGTAATGTTCAACCTGGTAATTGTGGGTTCAAGGAATAATTTACAGGACAAGGGTTCCTTCTATAGACCAAGCAAATCTAAAGATATGGTAGTC